>NW_027277538.1:0-27200 GCF_030028105.1 Mobula birostris
GAAACTCCTGCACTGAAACACCTGCCCTGAATCTCCTGCCCTGAAAATCATGCCCTGAATCTCATGCCCTGAATCTCATGCTCTGAAACTCATGCCCTGAATCTCATGCCCTGAAACTCCTGCACTGAAACTCATGCCATGAATCTCATATCCTGAAACTCACGCCCTGAATCACATGCCCTGAAACTCCTGCCCTGAAACTCATGCCCTGAAACTCATGCCCTGAATTTCCTGTCCTGAAACTCATGCCCTGAATCTCATGCCCTGAATCTCATGCCCTGAAACTCCTGCACTGAAACACCTGCCCTGAATCTCCTGCCCTGAAAATCATGCCCTGAATCTCATGCCCTGAATCTCATGCTCTGAAAACTCATGCCCTGAATCTCATGCCCTCAAGTTCCTGCACCGAAACTCATGCCCTGAATCTCATGACCTGAAACTCATGCCCTGAAACTCATGCCCTGAAACTCAAGCCCTGAATCTCATGCCCGGAATCTCATGCCTTAAATCACATACCCTGAAACTCCTGCCCTGAAACTCATGCACTCAAACTCATGCCCTGAATCACATGCCCTAAAACTCCTGCCCTGAAACTCATGCCCTGAAACTCATGCCCTGAACCTCATGCCCTGAAACTCAAGCCCTGAATCTCATGCCCTGAAACTCATGCCCTAAATCACATACCCTGAAACTACTGCCCTGAAACTCATGCACTGAAACTCATGCCCTGAATCACATGCCCTAAAATTCCTGCCCTGAATAATCTGCCCAGAAAATCATGCCCTGAATTACATGCCCTGAAATACCTGCCCTGAATCTCATGCCCTGAAACTCATGCCCTAAATCTCATGCCCTGAATCTCATGCCCTGAAACTCCTGCACTGAAATACCTGCCCTGAATCTTCTGCCTTGAAAATCATGCCCTGAATCTCATGCCCTGAATCTCATGCTCTGAAACTCGTGCACTGAATCTCATGCCCTCAAGTTCCTGCACTGAAACTCATGCCCTGAATCTCATGCCCTGAAACTCATGCCCTGAACCTCATGCCCTGAAACTCAAGCCCTGAATCTCATGCCCTGAAACTCATGCCCTAAATCACATACCCTGAAACTCCTGCCCTGAAACTCATGCACCTAAAATCATGCCCTGAATCACATGCCCTAAAACTCATGCCCTGAATCATCGGCCCAGAAATTCATGCCCTGAATTACATGCCCTGAAATACCTGCCCTGAATATCATGCCCTGAATCTCTTGCCCTAAATCACATACCCTGAAACTCCTGCCCTGAAACTCATGCACTGAAACTCATGCCCTGAAACTCATGCCCTGAATCACATGCCCTAAAACTCCTGCCCTGAATCATCTGCCCAGAAACTCATGCCCTGAATCTCATGCCCTGAAACTCCTGCTCTGAAACTCATGCACTGAAACTGATGCCCTGAATCACATGCCCTAAAACTCCTGCCCTGAATCATCTGCCCAGAAACTCATGCCCTGAATCTCATGCCCTGAATCTCATGCTCTGAAACTCATGCCCTGAATCTCATGCCCTCAAGTTCCTGCACCGAAACTCATGCCCTGAATCTCATGACCTGAAACTCATGCCCTGAAACTCATGCCCTGAAACTCAAGCCCTGAATCTCATGCCCGGAATCTCATGCCTTAAATCACATACCCTGAAACTCCTGCCCTGAAACTCATGCACTCAAACTCATGCCCTGAATCACATGCCCTAAAACTCCTGCCCTGAAACTCATGCCCTGAAACTCATGCCCTGAACCTCATGCCCTGAAACTCAAGCCCTGAATCTCATGCCCTGAAACTCATGCCCTAAATCACATACCCTGAAACTACTGCCCTGAAACTCATGCACTGAAACTCATGCCCTGAATCACATGCCCTAAAATTCCTGCCCTGAATAATCTGCCCAGAAAATCATGCCCTGAATTACATGCCCTGAAATACCTGCCCTGAATCTCATGCCCTGAAACTCATGCCCTAAATCTCATGCCCTGAATCTCATGCCCTGAAACTCCTGCACTGAAATACCTGCCCTGAATCTTCTGCCTTGAAAATCATGCCCTGAATCTCATGCCCTGAATCTCATGCTCTGAAACTCGTGCACTGAATCTCATGCCCTCAAGTTCCTGCACTGAAACTCATGCCCTGAATCTCATGCCCTGAAACTCATGCCCTGAACCTCATGCCCTGAAACTCAAGCCCTGAATCTCATGCCCTGAAACTCATGCCCTAAATCACATACCCTGAAACTCCTGCCCTGAAACTCATGCACCTAAAATCATGCCCTGAATCACATGCCCTAAAACTCATGCCCTGAATCATCGGCCCAGAAATTCATGCCCTGAATTACATGCCCTGAAATACCTGCCCTGAATATCATGCCCTGAATCTCTTGCCCTAAATCACATACCCTGAAACTCCTGCCCTGAAACTCATGCACTGAAACTCATGCCCTGAAACTCATGCCCTGAATCACATGCCCTAAAACTCCTGCCCTGAATCATCTGCCCAGAAACTCATGCCCTGAATCTCATGCCCTGAAACTCCTGCTCTGAAACTCATGCACTGAAACTGATGCCCTGAATCACATGCCCTAAAACTCCTGCCCTGAATCATCTGCCCAGAAACTCATGCCCTGAATTACATGCCCTGAAATACCTGCCCTGAATCTCATGCCCTGAAACTCATGCCCTGAATCTCATGCCCTGAAACTCCTGCACTGAAACTCATGCCATGAATCTCATATCCTGAAACTCACGCCCTGAATTACATGCCCTGAAACTCCTGCCCTGAAACTCATGCACCTAAAATCATGCCCTGAATCACATGCCCTAAAACTCATGCCCTGAATCATCGGCCCAGAAATTCATGCCCTGAATTACATGCCCTGAAATACCTGCCCTGAATATCATGCCCTGAATCTCTTGCCCTAAATCACATACCCTGAAACTCCTGCCCTGAAACTCATGCACCTAAAATCATGCCCTGAATCACATGCCCTAAAACTCATGCCCTGAATCATCGGCCCAGAAATTCATGCCCTGAATTACATGCCCTGAAATACCTGCCCGGAATATCATGCCCTGAATCTCTTGCCCTAAATCACATACCCTGAAACTCCTGCCCTGAAACTCATGCACTGAAACTCATGCCCTGAAACTCATGCCCTGAATCACATGCCCTAAAACTCCTGCCCTGAATCATCTGCCCAGAAACTCATGCCCTGAATCTCATGCCCTGTAACTCCTGCCCTGAATCTCATGCCCTGAAACTCATGCCCTGAATCTCATGCCCTGAAACTCCTGCACTGAAACTCATGCCATGAATCTCATATCCTGAAACTCACGCCCTGAATTACATGCCCTGAAACTCCTGCCCTGAAACTCATGCCCTGAAACTCATGCCCTGAATCTCCTGTCCTAAAACTCATGCCCTGAATCTCATGCCCTGAACCTCATGCCCTGAAACTCCTGCACTGAAACACCAGCCCTGAATCTCCTGCCCTGAAACTCATACCCTGAATCTCATGCCCTGAATCTCACGCTCTGAAACTCGTGCACTGAATCTCATGAGCTCAAGTTCCAGCACTGAAACTCATGCCCTGAATCTCATGTCCTGAAACTCGTGCCCTGAATCACCTACCCTGAAACTCATGCCCTGAATCTCATGCCCTGAAACTCCTGCACTGAAACTCATGCCATGAATCTCAGATCCTGAAACTCACGCCCTGAATCACATGCCCTGAAACTCCTGCCCTGAAACTCATGCCCTGAAACTCATGCCCTGAAACTCATGCCCTGAATCTCCTGTCCTGAAACTCATGCCCTGAATCTCTTGCCCTGAATCTCATGCCCTGAAACTCCTGCACTGAGACACCTGCCCTGAATCTCCTGCCCTGAAACTCATGCCCTGAATCTCATGCCCTCAAGTTCCTGCACTGAAACTCATGCCCTGAATCTCATGACCTGAAACTCATGCCCTGAACCTGATGCCCTAAAACTGAAGCCCTGAATCTCATGCCCTGAAACTCATGCCCTAAATAACATACCCTGAAACTCCTGCCCTGAAACTCATGCACTCAAACTCATGCCCTGAATCACATGCCCTAAAACACCTGCCCTGAAACTCATGCACTGAAACTCATGCCCTGAATCACATGCCCTAAAATTCCTGCCCTGAATCATCTGACAGAAACTCATGCCCTGAATTACATGCCCTGAAATACCTGCCTTGAATCTCATGCCCTGAAACTCATGCCCTGAATCTCATGCCCTGAAACTCCTGCACTGAAACACCTGCCCTGAATCTCCTGCCTTGAAAATCATGCCCTGAATCTCATGCCCTGAATCTCATGCTCTGATACTCGTGCACTGAATCTCATGCCCTCAAGTTCCTGCACTGAAACTCATGCCCTGAATCTCATGCCCTGAAACTCATGCCCTGAACCTCATGCCCTGAAACTCAAGCCCTGAATCTCATGCCCTGAAACTCATGCCCTAAATCACATACTATGAAACTCCTGCCCTGAAACTCATGCACTGAAACTCATGCCCTGAATCTCATGCCCTGAAACACCTGCACTGAAACTCATGCCATGAATCTCATATCCTGAAACTCACGCCTTGAATCACATGCCCTGAAACTCCTGCCCTGAAACTCATGCCCTGAAACTCATGCCCTGAAACTCATGCCCTGAATCTCATGCCCTGAATCTCGTGCCCTGAAACTCCTGCACTGAAACACCTGCCCTGAATCTCCTGCCCCTAAAATGAAGCCCTGAATCTCATGCTCTAAAACTCGTGCACTGAATCTCATGCCCTCAAGTTCCTGCACTGAAACTCATGCCCTGAATCTCATGCCCTGAAACTCATGCCCTGAAATTCAAGCCCTGAATCTCATGCCCTGAAACTCTTGCCCTGAAACTCATGCACTGAAACTCATGCCCTGAATCACATGCCCTAAAACTCCTGCCCTGAATCTTCTGCCCAGAAACTCATGCCCTGAATTACATGCCCTGAAAAACCTGCCCTGAATCTCATGCCCTGAAACTCATTCCCTGAATCTCATGCCCCGAAACTCCTGCACTGAAACTCATGCACTGAAACTCATGCCCTGAATCACATGCCCTAAAACTCCTGCCCTGAATCATCTGCCCAGAAACTCATGCCCTGAATTACATACCCTGAAATACCTGCCCTGAATCTCATGCCCTGAAACTCATGCCCTGAATTTCATGCCCTGAAACTCCTGCACTCAAACTCATGCCATGAATCTCATATCCTGAAACTCACGCCCTGAATTACATGCCCTGAAACTCCTGCCCTGAAACTCATGCCCTGAATCTCATGCCCTGAATCTCCTGTCCTAAAACTCATGCCCTGAATCTCAAGCTCTAAATCTCATGCCCTGAAACTCCTGCACTGAAACACCTGCCCTGAATCTCCTGCCCTGAAAATCATACCCTGAATCTCATGCCCTGAATCTCATGCTCTGAAACTCATGCCCTAAATCACATACCCTGAAACTCCTGCCCTGAAACTCATGCATTCAAATTCGTGCCCTGAATCACATGCCCTAAAACTCCTGCCCTGAATCTCATGCCCTGAAACTCATACCCTAAATCACATACCCTGAAACTACTGCCCTGAAACTCATGCACTGAAACTCATGCCCTGAATCACATGCCCTAAAATTCCTGCCCTGAATCATCTGCCCAGAAACTCATGCCCTGAATTACATGCCCTGAATCACATGCCCTAAAATTTTTGCCCTGAATCATCTGCCCAGAAACTCATGCCCTGAATTACATGCCCTGAAATACCTGCCCTGAATCTCATGCCCTGAAACTCATGCCCTGAATCTCATGCCCTGAATCTCATGCCCTGAAACTCCAGCACTGAAACACCAGCCCTGAATCTCCTGCCTTGAAAATCATGCCCTGAATCTCATGCCCTGAATCTGATGCTCTGAAACTCGTGCACTGAATCTCATGCCCTCAAGTTCCTGCACTGAAACTCATGCCCTGAATCTCATGCCCTGAAACTCATGCCCTGAACCTCATGCCCTGAAACTCAAGCCCTGAATCTCATGCCCTGAATCTCTTGCCCTAAATCACATACCCTGAAACTCCTGCCCTGAAACTCATGCACTGAAACTCATGCCCTGAATCACATGCCCTAAAACTCCTGCCCTGAATCATCTGCCCAGAAACTCATGCCCTGAATCTCATGCCCTGAAACTCCTGCTCTGAAACTCATGCACTGAAACTCATGCCCTGAATCTCATGCCTTGAAACTCCTGCCCTCAAACTCATGCACTGAAACTCATGCCCTGAATCTCATGCCCTGAAACACCTGCACTGAAACTCATGCCATGAATCTCATATCCTGAAACTCACGCCTTGAATCACATGCCCTGAAACTCCTGCCCTGAAACTCATGCCCTGAAACTCATGCTCTGAAACTCATGCTCTGAATCTCATGCCCTGAATCTCGTGCCCTGAAACTCCTGCACTGAAACACCTGCCCTGAATCTCATGCCCTGAAACTCATGCCTTGAAACTCATGCCCCGAATCTCGTGCCCTGGTACTCCTGCACTGAAACTCATTCCATGAATCTCATATCCTGAAACTCACGCCCTGAATTACATGCCCTGAAACTCCTGCCCTGAAACTCATGCCCTGAAACTCATGCCCTGAAACTCATGCCCTGAATCTCCTGTCCTAAAAATCATGCCCTGAATCTCATGCCGTGAAACTCATGCCCTGAATCTCATGCCCTGAAACTCCTGCGCTCAAACTCATGCACTGAAACTCATGCCCTGAATCTCATGCCTTGAAACTCCTGCCCTCAAACTCATGCACTGAAACTCATGCCCTGAATCTCATGCCCCGAAACACTTGCACTGAAACTCATGCCATGAATCTCATATCCTGAAACTCACGCCTTGAATCACATGCCCTGAAACTCCTGCCCTGAAACACATGCCCTGAAACTCATGCACTGAAACTCATGCCCTGAATCTCATGCCCTGAAACTCGTGCCCTGAAACTCCTGCACTGAAACACCTGCCCTGAATCTCCTGCCCTGAAATTGAAGCCCTGAATCTCATGCTCTAAAACTCTTGCACTGAATCTCATGCCCTGAATCTCATGCCCTGAATCTCATGCCCTGAAACTCCTGCACTGAAACACCTGCCCTGAATCTCATGCCCTGAAACTCATGCCCTGAACCTCATGCCCTGAAACTCAAGCCCTGAATCTCATGCCCTGAATCTCTTGCCCTAAATCACATACCCTGAAACTCCTGCCCTGAAACTCATGCACTGAAACTCATGCCCTGAATCACATGCCCTAAAACTCCTGCCCTGAATCATCTGCCCAGAAACTCATGCCCTGAATCTCATGCCCTGAAACTCCTGCTCTGAAACTCATGCACTGAAACTCATGCCCTGAATCACATGCCCTAAAACTCCTGCCCTGAATCATCTGCCCAGAAACTCATGCCCTGAATTACATGCCCTGAAATACCTGCCCTGAATCTCATGCCCTGAAACTCATGCCCTGAATCTCATGCCCTGAAACTCATGCCATGAATCTCATAACCTGAAACTCACGCCCTGAATTACATGCCCTGAAACTCCTGCCCTGAAACTCATGCCCTGAAACTCATGCCCTGAAACTCATGCCCTGAATCTCCTGTCCTAAAACTCATGCCCTGAATCTCATGCCCTGAATCTCATGCCCTGAAACTCCTGCACTGAAACACCAGCCCTGAATCTCCTGCCCTGAAACTCATGCCCTGAATCTCATGCCCTGAATCTCACGCTCTGAAACTCGTGCACTGAATCTCATGACCTCAAGTTCCCGCACTGAAACTCATGCCCTGAATCTCATGTCCTGAAACTCCTGCCCTGAATCACCTACCCTGAAACTCATGACCTGAATCTCATACCCTGAAACTCCTGCACTGAAACTCATGCCATGAATCTCAGATCCTGAAACTCACGCCCTGAATCACATGCCCTGAAACTCCTGCCCTGAAACTCATGCCCTGAAACTCATGCCCTGAAACTCATGCCCTGAATCTCCTGTCCTGAAACTCATGCCCTGAATCTCTTGCCCTGAATCTCATGCCCTGAAACTCCTGCACCGAAACACCTGCCCTGAATCTCCTGCCCAGAAAATCATGCCCTGAATCTCATGCCCTGAATCTCATGCTCTGAAACTCATGCCCTGAATCTCATGCCCTCAAGTTCCTGCACTGAAACTCATGCCCTGAATCTCATGACCTGAAACTCATGCCCTGAACCTCATGCCCTGAAACTCAAGCCCTGAATCTCATGCCCTGAAACTCATGCCCTAAATCACATACCCTGAAACTCCTGCCCTGAAACTCATGCACTCAATCTCATGCCCTGAATCACATGCCCTAAAACTCCTGCCCTGAAACTCATGCCCTGAAACTCATGCCCTGAACCTCATGCCCTGAAACTCAAGCCCTGAATCTCATGCCCTGAAACTCATGCCCTGAAACTCCTGCACTGAAATACCTGCCCTGAATCTCCTGCCTTGAAGATCATGCCCTGTATCTCATGTCCTGAATCTCATGCTCTGAAACTCGTGCACTGAATCACATCCCCTCAAGTTCCTGCACTGAAACTCATGCCCTGAATCTCATGCCCTGAAACTCCTGCGCTCAAACTCATGCACTGAAACTCATGCCCTGAATCTCATGCCTTGAAACTCCTGCCCTCAAACTCATGCACTGAAACTCATGCCCTGAATCTCATGCCCCGAAACACTTGCACTGAAACTCATGCCATGAATCTCATATCCTGAAACTCACGCCTTGAATCACATGCCCTGAAACTCCTGCCCTGAAACACATGCCCTGAAACTCATGCACTGAAACTCATGCCCTGAATCTCATGCCCTGAAACTCGTGCCCTGAAACTCCTGCACTGAAACACCTGCCCTGAATCTCCTGCCCTGAAAATGAAGCCCTGAATCTCATGCTCTAAAGCTCTTGCACTGAATCTCATGCCCTCAAGTTCCTGCACTGAAACTCATGCCCTGAATCTCATGCCCTGAAACTCATGCCCTGAACCTCATGCCCTGAAACTCAAGCCCTGAATCTCATGCCCTGAATCTCTTGCCCTAAATCACATACCCTGAAACTCCTGCCCTGAAACTCATGCACTGAAACTCATGCCCTGAATCACATGCCCTAAAACTCCTGCCCTGAATCATCTGCCCAGAAACTCATGCCCTGAATCTCATGCCCTGAAACTCCTGCTCTGAAACTCATGCACTGAAACTCATGCCCTGAATCACATGCCCTAAAACTCCTGCCCTGAATCATCTGCCCAGAAACTCATGCCCTGAATTACATGCCCTGAAATACCTGCCCTGAATCTCATGCCCTGAAACTCATGCCCTGAATCTCATGCCCTGAAACTCCTGCACTGAAACTCATGCCATGAATCTCATAACCTGAAACTCACGCCCTGAATTACATGCCCTGAAACTCCTGCCCTGAAACTCATGCCCTGAAACTCATGCCCTGAATCTCCTGTCCTAAAACTCATGCCCTGAATCTCATGCCCTGAAACTCCTGCACTGAAACACCAGCCCTGAATCTCCTGCCCTGAAACTCATGCCCTGAATCTCATGCCCTGAATCTCACGCTCTGAAACTCGTGCACTGAATCTCATGACCTCAAGTTCCCGCACTGAAACTCATGCCCTGAATCTCATGTCCTGAAACTCCTGCCCTGAATCACCTACCCTGAAACTCATGACCTGAATCTCATACCCTGAAACTCCTGCACTGAAACTCATGCCATGAATCTCAGATCCTGAAACTCACGCCCTGAATCACATGCCCTGAAACTCCTGCCCTGAATCTCATACCCTGAAACTCCTGCACTGAAACTCATGCCATGAATCTCAGATCCTGAAACTCACGCCCTGAATCACATGCCCTGAAACTCCTGCCCTGAAACTCATGCCCTGAAACTCATGCCCTGAAACTCATGCCCTGAATCTCCTGTCCTGAAACTCATGCCCTGAATCTCTTGCCCTGAATCTCATGCCCTGAAACTCCTGCACCGAAACACCTGCCCTGAATCTCCTGCCCAGAAAATCATGCCCTGAATCTCATGCCCTGAATCTCATGCTCTGAAACTCATGCCCTGAATCTCATGCCCTCAAGTTCCTGCACTGAAACTCATGCCCTGAATCTCATGACCTGAAACTCATGCCCTGAACCTCATGCCCTGAAACTCAAGCCCTGAATCTCATGCCCTGAAACTCATGCCCTAAATCACATACCCTGAAACTCCTGCCCTGAAACTCATGCACTCAATCTCATGCCCTGAATCACATGCCCTAAAACTCCTGCCCTGAAACTCATGCCCTGAAACTCATGCCCTGAACCTCATGCCCTGAAACTCAAGCCCTGAATCTCATGCCCTGAAACTCATGCCATAAATCACATACCCTGAAACTACTGCCCTGAGACTCATGCACTGAAACTCATGCCCTGAATCACATGCCCCAAAATTCCTGCCCTGAATCATCTGACAGAAACTGATGCCCTGAATTACATGCCCTGAAATACCTGCCTTGAATCTCATGCCCTGAAACTCATGCCCTGAATCTCATGCCCTGAATCTCATGCCCTGAAACTCCTGCACTGAAATACCTGCCCTGAATCTCCTGCCTTGAAGATCATGCCCTGTATCTCATGTCCTGAATCTCATGCTCTGAAACTCGTGCACTGAATCACATCCCCTCAAGTTCCTGCACTGAAACTCATGCCCTGAATCTCATGCCCTGAAACTCCTGCGCTCAAACTCATGCACTGAAACTCATGCCCTGAATCTCATGCCTTGAAACTCCTGCCCTCAAACTCATGCACTGAAACTCATGCCCTGAATCTCATGCCCCGAAACACTTGCACTGAAACTCATGCCATGAATCTCATATCCTGAAACTCACGCCTTGAATCACATGCCCTGAAACTCCTGCCCTGAAACACATGCCCTGAAACTCATGCACTGAAACTCATGCCCTGAATCTCATGCCCTGAAACTCGTGCCCTGAAACTCCTGCACTGAAACACCTGCCCTGAATCTCCTGCCCTGAAAATGAAGCCCTGAATCTCATGCTCTAAAACTCTTGCACTGAATCTCATGCCCTCAAGTTCCTGCACTGAAACTCATGCCCTGAATCTCATGCCCTGAAACTCATGCCCTGAACCTCATGCCCTGAAACTCAAGCCCTGAATCTCATGCCCTGAATCTCTTGCCCTAAATCACATACCCTGAAACTCCTGCCCTGAAACTCATGCACTGAAACTCATGCCCTGAATCACATGCCCTAAAACTCCTGCCCTGAATCATCTGCCCAGAAACTCATGCCCTGAAACTCCTGCTCTGAAACTCATGCACTGAAACTCATGCCCTGAATCACATGCCCTAAAACTCCTGCCCTGAATCATCTGCCCAGAAACTCATGCCCTGAATTACATGCCCTGAAATACCTGCCCTGAATCTCATGCCCTGAAACTCATGCCCTGAATCTCATGCCCTGAAACTCCTGCACTGAAACTCATGCCATGAATCTCATAACCTGAAACTCACGCCCTGAATTACATGCCCTGAAACTCCTGCCCTGAAACTCATGCCCTGAAACTCATGCCCTGAAACTCATGCCCTGAATCTCCTGTCCTAAAACTCATGCCCTGAATCTCATGCCCTGAATCTCATGCCCTGAAACTCCTGCACTGAAACACCAGCCCTGAATCTCCTGCCCTGAAACTCATGCCCTGAATCTCATGCCCTGAATCTCACGCTCTGAAACTCGTGCACTGAATCTCATGACCTCAAGTTCCCGCACTGAAACTCATGCCCTGAATCTCATGTCCTGAAACTCCTGCCCTGAATCACCTACCCTGAAACTCATGACCTGAATCTCATACCCTGAAACTCCTGCACTGAAACTCATGCCATGAATCTCAGATCCTGAAACTCACGCCCTGAATCACATGCCCTGAAACTCCTGCCCTGAAACTCATGCCCTGAAACTCATGCCCTGAAACTCATGCCCTGAATCTCCTGTCCTGAAACTCATGCCCTGAATCTCTTGCCCTGAATCTCATGCCCTGAAACTCCTGCACCGAAACACCTGCCCTGAATCTCCTGCCCAGAAAATCATGCCCTGAATCTCATGCCCTGAATCTCATGCTCTGAAACTCATGCCCTGAATCTCATGCCCTCAAGTTCCTGCACTGAAACTCATGCCCTGAATCTCATGACCTGAAACTCATGCCCTGAACCTCATGCCCTGAAACTCAAGCCCTGAATCTCATGCCCTGAAACTCATGCCCTAAATCACATACCCTGAAACTCCTGCCCTGAAACTCATGCACTCAATCTCATGCCCTGAATCACATGCCCTAAAACTCCTGCCCTGAAACTCATGCTCTAAAACTCATGCCCTGAACCTCATGCCCTGAAACTCAGGCCCTGAATCTCATGCCCTGAAACTCATGCCATAAATCACATACCCTGAAACTACTGCCCTGAGACTCATGCACTGAAACTCATGCCCTGAATCACATGCCCCAAAATTCCTGCCCTGAATCATCTGACAGAAACTGATGCCCTGAATTACATGCCCTGAAATACCTGCCTTGAATCTCATGCCCTGAAACTCATCCCCTGAATCTCATGCCCTGAATCTCATGCCCTGAAACTCCTGCACTGAAATACCTGCCCTGAATCTCCTGCCTTGAAGATCATGCCCTGTATCTCATGTCCTGAATCTCATGCTCTGAAACTCGTGCACTGAATCACATCCCCTCAAGTTCCTGCACTGAAACTCATGCCCTGAATCTCATGCCCTGAAACTCCTGCGCTCAAACTCATGCACTGAAACTCATGCCCTGAATCTCATGCCTTGAAACTCCTGCCCTCAAACTCATGCACTGAAACTCATGCCCTGAATCTCATGCCCCGAAACACTTGCACTGAAACTCATGCCATGAATCTCATATCCTGAAACTCACGCCTTGAATCACATGCCCTGAAACTCCTGCCCTGAAACACATGCCCTGAAACTCATGCACTGAAACTCATGCCCTGAATCTCATGCCCTGAAACTCGTGCCCTGAAACTCCTGCACTGAAACACCTGCCCTGAATCTCCTGCCCTGAAAATGAAGCCCTGAATCTCATGCTCTAAAACTCTTGCACTGAATCTCATGCCCTCAAGTTCCTGCACTGAAACTCATGCCCTGAATCTCATGCCCTGAAACTCATGCCCTGAACCTCATGCCCTGAAACTCAAGCCCTGAATCTCATGCCCTGAATCTCTTGCCCTAAATCACATACCCTGAAACTCCTGCCCTGAAACTCATGCACTGAAACTCATGCCCTGAATCACATGCCCTAAAACTCCTGCCCTGAATCATCTGCCCAGAAACTCATGCCCTGAATCTCATGCCCTGAAACTCCTGCTCTGAAACTCATGCACTGAAACTCATGCCCTGAATCACATGCCCTAAAACTCCTGCCCTGAATCATCTGCCCAGAAACTCATGCCCTGAATTACATGCCCTGAAATACCTGCCCTGAATCTCATGCCCTGAAACTCATGCCCTGAATCTCATGCCCTGAAACTCCTGCACTGAAACTCATGCCATGAATCTCATAACCTGAAACTCACGCCCTGAATTACATGCCCTGAAACTCCTGCCCTGAAACTCATGCCCTGAAACTCATGCCCTGAAACTCATGCCCTGAATCTCCTGTCCTAAAACTCATGCCCTGAATCTCATGCCCTGAATCTCATGCCCTGAAACTCCTGCACTGAAACACCAGCCCTGAATCTCCTGCCCTGAAACTCATGCCCTGAATCTCATGCCCTGAATCTCACGCTCTGAAACTCGTGCACTGAATCTCATGACCTCAAGTTCCCGCACTGAAACTCATGCCCTGAATCTCATGTCCTGAAACTCCTGCCCTGAATCACCTACCCTGAAACTCATGACCTGAATCTCATACCCTGAAACTCCTGCACTGAAACTCATGCCATGAATCTCAGATCCTGAAACTCACGCCCTGAATCACATGCCCTGAAACTCCTGCCCTGAAACTCATGCCCTGAAACTCATGCCCTGAAACTCATGCCCTGAATCTCCTGTCCTGAAACTCATGCCCTGAATCTCTTGCCCTGAATCTCATGCCCTGAAACTCCTGCACCGAAACACCTGCCCTGAATCTCCTGCCCAGAAAATCATGCCCTGAATCTCATGCCCTGAATCTCATGCTCTGAAACTCATGCCCTGAATCTCATGCCCTCAAGTTCCTGCACTGAAACTCATGCCCTGAATCTCATGACCTGAAACTCATGCCCTGAACCTCATGCCCTGAAACTCAAGCCCTGAATCTCATGCCCTGAAACTCATGCCCTAAATCACATACCCTGAAACTCCTGCCCTGAAACTCATGCACTCAATCTCATGCCCTGAATCACATGCCCTAAAACTCCTGCCCTGAAACTCATGCCCTGAAACTCATGCCCTGAACCTCATGCCCTGAAACTCAAGCCCTGAATCTCATGCCCTGAAACTCATGCCATAAATCACATACCCTGAAACTACTGCCCTGAGACTCATGCACTGAAACTCATGCCCTGAATCACATGCCCCAAAATTCCTGCCCTGAATCATCTGACAGAAACTGATGCCCTGAATTACATGCCCTGAAATACCTGCCTTGAATCTCATGCCCTGAAACTCATGCCCTGAATCTCATGCCCTGAATCTCATGCCCTGAAACTCCTGCACTGAAATACCTGCCCTGAATCTCCTGCCTTGAAGATCATGCCCTGTATCTCATGTCCTGAATCTCATGCTCTGAAACTCGTGCACTGAATCACATCCCCTCAAGTTCCTGCACTGAAACTCATGCCCTGAATCTCATGCCCTGAAACTCATGCCCTGAACCTCATGCCCTGAAACTCAAGCCCTGAATCTCATGCCCTGAAACTCATGCCCTAAATCACATACCCTGAAACTCCTGCATTGAAACTCATGCACTGAAACTCATGCCCTGAATCTCATGCCCTGAAACACCGGCACTGAAACTCATGCCATGAATCCCATATCCTGAAACTCACGCCTTGAATCACATGCCCTGAATCTCATGCCCTGAATCTCGTGCCCTGAAACTCCTGCACTGAAACACCTGCCCTGAATCTCCTGCCCTGAAAATGAAGCCCTGAATCTCATGCTCTAAAACTCGTGCACTGAATCTCATGCCCTCAAGTTCCTGCACTGAAACTCATGCTCTGAATCTCATGCCCTGAAACTCATGCACTGAAATTCAAGCCCTGAATCTCATGCCCTAAAACTCCTGCCCTGAATCTTCTGCCCAGAAACTCATGCCCTGAATTACATGCCCTGAAAAACCTGCCCTGAATCTCATGCCCTGAAACTCATGCCCTGAATCTCATGCCCTGAAACTCCTGACTACAAACTCATGCACTGAAACTCATGCCCTGAATCTCCTGCCCTGAAAATCATACCCTGAATCTCATGCCCTGAATCTCATGCTCTGAAACTCATGCCCTAAATCACATACCCTGAAACTCCTGCCCTGAAAATCATGCACTCAAACTCGTGCTCTGAATCACATGCCCTAAAACTCCTGCACTGAATCTCATGCCCTGAAACTCAAGCCCTGAATCTCATGCCCTGAAACTCATACCCTAAATCACATACCCTGAAACTACTGCCCTGAAAGTCATGCACTGAAACTCATGCCCTGAATCACATGCCCTAAAATTCCTGCCCTGAATCATCTGCCCAGAAACTCATGCCCTGAATTACATGCCCTGAATCACATACCCTAAAATTCCTGCCCTGAATCATCTGCCAAGAAACTCATGCCCTGAATTACATGCCCTGAAATACCTGCCCTGAATCTCATGCCCTGAAACTCATGCCCTGAATCTCATGCCCTGAATCTCATGCCCTGAAACTCCTGCACTGAAACACCAGCCCTGAATCTCCTGCCTTGAAAATCATGCCCTGAATCTCATGCCCTGAATCTCATGCTCTGAAACTCGTGCACTGAATCTCATGCCCTCAAGTTCCTGCACTGAAACTCATGCCCTGAATCTCATGCCCTGAAGCTCATGCCCTGAACCTCATGCCCTAAAACTCAAGCCCTGAATCTCATGCCCTGAAACTCATGCCCTAAATCACATACCCTGAAACTCCTGCCCTGAAACTCATGCACTGAAACTCATGCCCTGAATCACATGCCCTAAAACTCATGCCCTGAATCATCTGCCCAGAAACTCATGCCCTGAATTACATGCCCTGAAATACCTGCCCTGAATCTCATGCCCTGAAACACATGCCCTGAATCACATGCCCTGAAACTCCTGCACTGAAACTCATGCCATGAATCTCATGTCCTGAAACTGACGCCCTGAATTACATGCCCTGAAACTCCTGCCCTGAAACTCATGCCCTGAAACTCATGCCCTGAATCTCCTGTCCTAAAACTCATGCCCTGAATCTCATGTCCTGAATCTCATGCCCTGAAACTCTTGCACTGAAACACCTGCCCTGAATCTCCTGCCCTGAAACTCATGCCCTGAATCTCATGCCCTGAATCTCACGCTCTGAAACTCGTGCACTGAATCTCATGACCTCAAGTTACTGCAATGAAACTCATGCAATGAAACTCATGTCCTGAAACTCCTGCACTGAAACACCTGCCCTGAATCTCCTGCCTTGAAAATCATGACCTGAATCTCATGCCCTGAATCTCATGCTCTGAAACTCGTGCACTGAATCTCATGCCCTCAAGTTCCTGCACTGAAACTCAAGCCCTGAATCTCATGCCCTGAAACTCATGCCCTGAACCTCATGCCCTGAAACTCAAGCCCTGAATCTCATGCCCTGAAACTCATGCCCTAAATCACATACCCTGAAACTCCTGCCCTGAAACTCATGCACTGAAACTCATGCCCTGAATCACATGCCCTAAAACTCATGCCCTGAATCATCTGCCCAGAAACTCATGCCCTGAATTACATGCCCTGAAATACCTGCCCTAAATCTCATGCCCTGAAACTCATGCCCTGAATCTCATGCCCTGAAACTCCTGCCCTCAAACTCATGCACTGAAACTCATGCCCTGAATCTCATGCCTTGAACCTCCTGCCCTCAAACTCATGCACTGAAACTCATGCCCTGAATCTCATGTCCTGAAACACCTGCACTGAAACTCATGCCATGAATCTCATATCCTGAAACTCACGCCCTGAATCTCTTGCCCTGAATCTCATGCCCTGAAACTCCTGCACCGAAACACCTGCCCTGAATCTCCTGCCCAGAAAATCATGCCCTGAATCTCATGCCCTGAATCTCATGCTCTGAAACTCATGCCCTGAATCTCATGCCCTCAAGTTCCTCCACTGAAACTCATGCCCTGAATCTCATGACCTGAAACTCATGCCCTGAATCTCCTGTCCTGAAACTCATGCCCTGAATCTCTTGCCCTGAATCTCATGCCCTGAAACTCCTGCACCGAAACACCTGCCCTGAATCTCCTGCCCAGAAAATCATGCCCTGAATCTCATGCCCTGAATCTCATGCCCTCAAGTTCCTGCACTGAAACTCCTGCCCTGAATCTCATGACCTGAAACTCATGCCCTGAACCTCATGCCCTGAAACTCAAGCCCAAAATCTCATGCCCTGAAACTCATGCCCTAAATCACATACCCTGAAACTCCTGCCCTGAAACTCATGCACTCAATCTCATGCCCTGAATCACATGCCCTAAAACTCCTGCCCTGAAACTCATGCCCTGAAACTCATGCCCTGAACCTCATGCCCTGAAACTCAAGCCCTGAATCTCATGCCCTGAAACTCATGCCATAAATCACATACCCTGAAACTACTGCCCTGAGACTCATGCACTGAAACTCATGCCCTGAATCACATGCCCCAAAATTCCTGCCCTGAATCATCTGACAGAAACTCATGCCCTGAATTACATGCCCTGAAATACCTGCCTTGAATCTCATGCCCTGAAACTCATGCCCTGAATCTCATGCCCTGAATCTCATGCCCTGAAACTCCTGCACTGAAACACCTGCCCTGAATCTCCTGCCCTGAAACTCATGCCTTGAAACTCATGCCCCGAATCTCGTGCCCTGGTACTCCTGCACTGAAACTCATGCCATGAATCTCATATCCTGAAACTCACGCCCTGAATTACATGCCCTGAAACTCCTGCCCTGAAACTCATGCCCTGAAACTCATGCCCTGAATCTCCTGTCCTAAAAATCATGCCCTGAATCTCATGCCGTGAAACTCATGCCCTGAATCTCATGCCCTGAAACTCCTGCGCTCAAACTCATGCACTGAAACTCATGCCCTGAATCTCATGCCTTGAAACTCCTGCCCTCAAACTCATGCACTGAAACTCATGCCCTGAATCTCATGCCCCGAAACACTTGCACTGAAACTCATGCCATGAATCTCATATCCTGAAACTCACGCCTTGAATCACATGCCCTGAAACTCCTGCCCTGAAACACATGCCCTGAAACTCATGCACTGAAACTCATGCCCTGAATCTCATGCCCTGAAACTCGTGCCCTGAAACTCCTGCACTGAAACACCTGCCCTGAATCTCCTGCCCTGAAAATGAAGCCCTGAATCTCATGCTCTAAAACTCTTGCACTGAATCTCATGCCCTCAAGTTCCTGCACTGAAACTCATGCCCTGAATCTCATGCCCTGAAACTCATGCCCTGAACCTCATGCCCTGAAACTCAAGCCCTGAATCTCATGCCCTGAATCTCTTGCCCTAAATCACATACCCTGAAACTCCTGCCCTGAAACTCATGCACTGAAACTCATGCCCTGAATCACATGCCCTAAAACTCCTGCCCTGAATCATCTGCCCAGAAACTCATGCCCTGAATCTCATGCCCTGAAACTCCTGCTCTGAAACTCATGCACTGAAACTCATGCCCTGAATCACATGCCCTAAAACTCCTGCCCTGAATCATCTGCCCAGAAACTCATGCCCTGAATTACATGCCCTGAAATACCTGCCCTGAATCTCATGCCCTGAAACTCATGCCCTGAATCTCATGCCCTGAAACTCCTGCACTGAAACTCATGCCATGAATCTCATAACCTGAAACTCACGCCCTGAATTACATGCCCTGAAACTCCTGCCCTGAAACTCATGCCCTGAAACTCATGCCCTGAAACTCATGCCCTGAATCTCCTGTCCTAAAACTCATGCCCTGAATCTCATGCCCTGAATCTCATGCCCTGAAACTCCTGCACTGAAACACCAGCCCTGAATCTCCTGCCCTGAAACTCATGCCCTGAATCTCATGCCCTGAATCTCACGCTCTGAAACTCGTGCACTGAATCTCATGACCTCAAGTTCCCGCACTGAAACTCATGCCCTGAATCTCATGTCCTGAAACTCCTGCCCTGAATCACCTACCCTGAAACTCATGACCTGAATCTCATACCCTGAAACTCCTGCACTGAAACTCATGCCATGAATCTCATGACCTGAAACTCACGCCCTGAATCACATGCCCTGAAACTCCAGCCCTGAATCTCATGCCCTGAAACTCATGCCCTAAATCACATACCCTGAAACTCCTGCCCTGAAACTCATGCACTCAATCTCATGCCCTGAATCACATGCCCTAAAACTCCTGCCCTGAAACTCATGCCCTGAAACTCATGCCCTGAACCTCATGCCCTGAAACTCAAGCCCTTAATCTCATGCCCTGAAACTCATGCCATAAATCACATACCCTGAAACTACTGCCCTGAGACTCATGCACTGAAACTCATGCCCTGAATCACATGCCCCAAAATTCCTGCCCTGAATCATCTGACAGAAACTGATGCCCTGAATTACATGCCCTGAAATACCTGCCTTGAATCTCATGCCTTGAAACTCATGCCCTGAATCTCATGCCCTGAATCTCATGCCCTGAAACTCCTGCACTGAAATACCTGCCCTGAATCTCCTGCCTTGAAGATCATGCCCTGTATCTCATGTCCTGAATCTCATGCTCTGAAACTCGTGCACTGAATCACATCCCCTCAAGTTCCTGCACTGAAACTCATGCCCTGAATCTCATGCCCTGAAACTCATGCCCTGAACCTCATGCCCTGAAACTCAAGCCCTGAATCTCATGCCCTGAAACTCATGCCCTAAATCACATACCCTGAAACTCCTGCATTGAAACTCATGCACTGAAACTCATGCCCTGAATCTCATGCCCTGAAACACCGGCACTGAAACTCATGCCATGAATCCCATATCCTGAAACTCACGCCTTGAATCACATGCCCTGAATCTCATGCCCTGAATCTCGTTCCCTGAAACTCCTGCACTGAAACACCTGCCCTGAATCTCCTGCCCTGAAAATGAAGCCCTGAATCTCATGCTCTAAAACTCGTGCACTGAATCTCATGCCCTCAAGTTCCTGCACTGAAACTCATGCTCTGAATCTCATGCCCTGAAACTCATGCACTGAAATTCAAGCCCTGAATCTCATGCCCTAAAACTCCTGCCCTGAATCTTCTGCCCAGAAACTCATGCCCTGAATTACATGCCCTGAAAAACCTGCCCTGAATCTCATGCCCTGAAACTCATGCCCTGAATCTCATGCCCTGAAACTCCTGACCACAAACTCATGCACTGAAACTCATGCCCTGAATCTCCTGCCCTGAAAATCATACCCTGAATCTCATGCCCTGAATCTCATGCGCTGAAACTCATGCCCTAAATCACATACCCTGAAACTCCTGCCCTGAAACTCATGCACTCAAACTCGTGCTCTGAATCACATGCCCTAAAACTCCTGCACTGAATCTCATGCCCTGAAACTCAAGCCCTGAATCTCATGCCCTGCAACTCATACCCTAAATCACATACCCTGAAACTACTGCCCTGAAAGTCATGCACTGAAACTCATGCCCTGAATCACATGCCCTAAAATTCCTGCCCTGAATCATCTGCCCAGAAACTCATGCCCCTGAATTACATGCCCTGAATCACATACCCTAAAATTCCTGCCCTGAATCATCTGCCAAGAAACTCATGCCCTGAATTACATGCCCTGAAATACCTGCCCTGAATCTCATGCCCTGAAACTCATGCCCTGAATCTCATGCCCTGAATCTCATGCCCTGAAACTCCTGCACTGAAATACCTGCCCTGAATCTCCTGCCTTGAAGATCATGCCCTGTATCTCATGTCCTGAATCTCATGCTCTGAAACACGTGCACTGAATCACATCCCCTCAAGTTCCTGCACTGAAACTCATGCCCTGAATCTCATGCCCTGAACCTCATGCCCTGAACCTCATGCCCTGAAACTCAAGCCCTGAATCTCATGCCCTGAAACTCATGCCCTAAATCACATACCCTGAAACTCCTGCATTGAAACTCATGCACTGAAACTCATGCCCTGAATCTCATGCCCTGAAACACCGGCACTGAAACTCATGCCATGAATCCCATATCCTGAAACTCAACGCCTTGAATCACATGCCCTGAATCTCATGCCCTGAATCTCGTGCCCTGAAACTCCTGCACTGAAACACCTGCCCCTGAATCTCCTGCCCTGAAAATGAAGCCCTGAATCTCATGCTCTAAAACTCGTGCACTGAATCTCATGCCCTCAAGTTCCTGCACTGAAACTCATGCTCTGAATCTCATGCCCTGAAACTCATGCACTGAAATTCAAGCCCTGAATCTCATGCCCTAAAGCTCCTGCCCTGAATCTTCTGCCCCAGAAAACTCATGCCCTGAATTACATGCCCTGAAAAACCTGCCCTGAATCTCATGGCCCTGAAACTCATGCCCTGAATCTCATGCCCTGAAACTCCTGACCACAAACTCATGCACTGAAACTCATGCCCTGAATCTCCTGCCCTGAAAATCATACCCTGAATCTCATGCCCTGAATCTCATGCTCTGAAACTCATGCCCTAAATCACATACCCTGAAACTCCTGCCCTGAAACTCATGCACTCAAACTCGTGCTCTGAATCACATGCCCTAAAACTCCTGCACTGAATCTCATGCCCTGAAACTCAAGCCCTGAATCTCGTGCCCTGAAACTCATACCCTAAATCACATACCCTGAAACTACTGCCCTGAAAGTCATGCACTGAAACTCATGCCCTGAATCACATGCCCCTAAAATTCCTGCCCTGAATCATCTGCCCAGAAACTCATGCCCCTGAATTACATTGCCCTGAATCACATACCCTAAAATTCCTGCCCCTGAATCATCTGCCAAGAAACTCATGCACTGAATTACATGCCCTGAAATACCTGCCCTGAATCTCATGCCCTGAAACTCATGCCCCTGAATCTCATGCCCTGAATCTCATGCCCTGAAACTCCCTGCACTGAAACACCAGCCCCTGAATCTCCCTGCCTTGAAAATCATGCCCTGAATCTCATGCCCTGAATCTCATGCTCTGAAACTCGTGCACTGAATCTCATGCCCTCAAGTTCCTGCACTGAAACTCATGCCCTGAATCTCATGCCCTGAAGCTCATGCCCTGAACCTCATGCCCTGAAACTCAAGCCCTGAATCTCATGCCCTGAAACTCATGCCCTAAATCACATACCCCTGAAACTCCTGCCCTGAAACTCATGCACTGAAACTCATGCCCTGAATCACATGCCCTAAAAACTCATGCCCTGAATCATCTGCCCAGAAAACTCATGCCCTGAATTACATGCCCTGAAATACCTGCCCTGAATCTCATGCCCTGAAACACATGCCCTGAATCTCATGCCCTGAAACTCCTGCACTGAAACTCATTGCCATGAATCTGATATCCTGAAACTCACGCCCTGAATTACATGCCCAGAAACTCCTGCCCTGAAACTCATGCCCCTGAAACTCATGCCCTGAAACTCATGCCCTGAATCTCCTGTCCTAAAACTCATGCCCTGAATCTCATGTCCTGAATCTCATGCCCTGAAACTCCTGCACTGAAACACCTGCCCTGAATCTCCTGCCCTGAAACTCATGCCCTGAATCTCATGCCCTGAATCTCACGCTCTGAAACTCGTGCACTGAATCTCATGACCTCAAGTTACAGCACTGAAACTCATGCCCTGAATCTCATGTCCTGAAACTCCTGCACTGAAACACCTGCCCTGAATCTCCTGCCTTGAAAATCATGACCTGAATCTCATGCCCTGAATCTCATGCTCTGAAAATCGTGCACTGAATCTCATGCCCTCAAGTTCCTGCACTGAAACTCAAGCCCTGAATCTCATGCCCTTAAACTCATGCCCTGAACCTCATGCCCTGAAACTCAAGCCCTGAATCTCATGCCCTGAAACTCATGCCCTAAATCACATACCCTGAAACTCCTGCCCTGAAACTCATGCACTGAAACTCATGCCCTGAATCACATGCCCTAAAAACTCATGCCCTGAATCATCTGCCCAGAAACTCATGCCCTGAATTACATGCCCTGAAATACCTGCCCTGAATCTCATGCCCTGAAACTCATGCCCTGAATCTCATGCCCTGAAAACTCCTGCCCTCAAACTCATGCACTGAAACTCATGCCCTGAATCTCATGCCTTGAAACTCCTGCCCCTCAAACTCATTCACTGAAACTCATGCCCTGAATCTCATGTCCTGAAACACCTGCACTGAAACTCATGCCATGAATCTCATATCCTGAAACTCACGCCTTGAATCACATGCCCTGAAACTCCTCCCCTGAAACTCATGCCCTGAAACTCATGCCCTGAAACGCATGCGCGAAATCTCATGCCCTGAATCTCGTGCCATGAAACTCCTGCACTGAAACACCTGCCCTGAATCTCCCTGCCCTGAAAATGAAGCCCTGAATCTCATGCCCCTGAATATCATGCCATGAAACTCATGCCCTGAATCGCATGCCCTGAATCTCATGCCCTGAAACTCCTGCACTGAAACACCTGCCCTGAATCTCCTGCCCTGAAAATCATGCCCTGAATCTCATGCCCTGAATCTCATGCTCGGAAACTCATGCCCTGAATCTCAAGCCCTGAATCTCATGCCCCTGAAACTCATGCCCCTACATCACATACCCTGAAACTCCTGCCCCTGAAAACTCATGCACTGAAACTCATGCCCTGAATCACATGCCCTAAAACTCATGCCCTGAATCATCGGCCCAGAAACTCATGCCCTGAAATACCTGCCCCTGAATCTCATGCCCTGAAAACTCATGCCCCTGAATCTCATGCCCTGAAACTCCTGCCCTCAAACTCATGCACTGAAACTCATGCCCTGAATCTCATGCCTTGAAACTCCTGCCCTCAAACTCATGCACTGAAACTCATGCCCTGAATCTCATGCGCCTGAAACACCTGCACTGAAACTCATGCCATGAATCTCATATCCTGAAACTCACGCCTTGAATCACATGCCCTGAAACTCCTGCCCTGAATCTCATGCCCTGAAACTCAAGCCCTGAAACTCATGCCCTGAATCTCATGCCCCTGAATCTCGTGCCCTGAAACTCCTGCACTGAAACACCTGCCCTGAATCTCCAGCCCTAAAAATGAAGCCCTGAATCTCATGCCCTGAATCTCATGCCCTGAAACTCATGCCCTGAAACTCATGCCCTGAATCTCCCTGTCCTGAAACTCATGCCCTGAATCTCATGCCCTGAATCTCATGCCCTGAAACTCCTGCACTGAAACACCTGCCCTGAATCTCCTGCCCTGAAAATCATGCCCTGAATCTCATGCCCTGAATCTCATGCCTCTGAAACTCATGCCCTGAATCTCATGCCCTGAAACTCCTGCACTGAAACTCATGCCATGAATCTCATATCCTGAAACTCACGCCCTGAATCACATGCCCTGAAACTCCTGCCCTGAAACTCATGCCCCTGAAACTCATGCCCCTGAATTTCCCTGTCCTGAAACTCATGCCCTGAATCTCATGCCCTGAATCTCATGCCCTGAAACTCCTGCACTGAAACACCTGCCCTGAATCTCCTGCCCTGAAAATCATGCCCTGAATCTCATGCCCTGAATCTCATGCTCTGAAACTCATGCCCTGAATCTCATCCCCTCAAGTTCCTGCACTGAAACTCATGCCCTGAATCTCATGACCTGAAACTCATGCCCTGAACCTCAAGCCCTGAAACTCAAGCCCTGAATCTCATGCCCTGAAACTCCTGCACTGAAACTCACGCCAAGAATCTCATATCCTGAAACTCACGCCCCTGAATCACATGCCCTGAAACTCCTGCCCTGAAACTCATGCCCTGAATTTCCTGTCCTGAAACTCATGCCCTGAATCTCATGCCCTGAATCTCATGCCCTGAAACTCCTGCACTGAAACACCTGCCCTGAATCTCCTGCCCTGAAAATCATGCCCTGAATCTCAAGCCCTGAATCTCATGCTCTGAAATTCATGCCCTGAATCTCATGCCCCTCAAGTTCCTGCACTGAAACTCATGCCCTGAATCTCATGACCTGAAAACTCATGCCCCTGAACCTCATGCCCTGAAACTCAAGCCCTGAATCTCATGCCCGGAATCTCATGCCCTAAATCACATACCCTGAAACTCCTGCCCTGAAACTCATGCACTCAAACTCATGCCCTGAATCACATGCCCTAAAACTCCTGCCCTGAAACTCATGCCCCTGAAACTCATGCCCTGAAACTCATGCCCTGAATCTCATGCCCTGAATCTCATGCCCTAAAACTCCTGCCCTGAATCATCTGCCCAGAAACTCATGCCCTGAATTACATGCCCTGAAATACCTGCCCTGAATCTCATGCCCTGAAACTCATGCCCCTGAATCTCATGCCCTGAAACTCCTGCTCTCAAACTCATGCCATGAATCTCATATCCTGAAACTCATGCCCTGAATTACATGCCCTGAAACTCCTGCCCTGAAACTCATGCCCTGAAACTCATGCCCTGAAACTCATGCCCTGAATCTCCTGTCCTAAAACTCATGCCCTGAATCTCATGCTCTGAATCTCATGCCCTGAAACTCCTGCACTGAAACACCAGCCCTGAATCTCCTGCCCTGAAAATCATACCCTGAATCACATGCCCTGAATCTCATGCTCTGAAACTCATGCCCTAAATCACATACCCTGAAACTCCTGCCCCTGAAACTCATGCACTCAAACCCGTGCCCTGAATCACATGCCCTAAAACTCCTGCCCTGAATCTCATGCCCTGAAACTCAAGCCCTGAATCTCATGCCCTGAAACTCATACCCTAAATCACATACCCTGAAACTACTGCCCTGAAAGTCATGCACTGAAACTCATGCCCTGAATCACATGCCCTAAAATTCCTGCCCCTGAATCATCTGCCCAGAAACTCATGCCCTGAATTACATGCCCTGAATCACATGCCCTAAAATTCCTGCCCTGAATCATCTGCCCAGAAACTCATGCCCTGAATTACATGCCCCTGAAATACCTGCCCTGAATCTCATGCCCTGAAACTCATGCCCTGAATCTCATACCCTGAATCTCATGCCCTGAAACTCCTGCACTGAAACACCAGCCCTGAATCTCCTGCCTTAAAAAATCATGCCCTGAATCTCATGCCCTGAATCTCATGCTCTGAAACTCGTGCACTGAATCTCATGCCCTCAAGTTCCTGCACTGAAACTCATGCCCTGAATCTCATGCCCTGAAACTTATGCCCTGAACCTCCATTCCCTGAAACTCAAGCCCTGAATCTCATGCCCTGAAACTCATTGCTCTAAATCACATACCCTGAAACTCCTGCCCTGAAACTCATGCACTGAAACTCATGCCCTGAATCACATGCCCTGAAACTCATGCCCTGAATCTCATGCCCTGAAACTCCTGCACTGAAACTCATGCCATGGAATCTCATATCCTGAAAACTCACGCCCTGAATTACATGCCCCTGAAACTCCTGCCCTGAAACTCATGCCCTGAAACTCATGCCCTGAATCTCCTGTCCTAAAACTCATGCCCTGAATCTCATGTCCTGAATCATCTCTCTCTTTTTTTTCTTTTTTTTCTTTTTTTTTTTTTTCTTTTTTTTTTTTTTTTTTTTTTTTCTCCT
>NW_027277539.1:0-27190 GCF_030028105.1 Mobula birostris
CCCTACACCCCTCCCCATCTGTGACAGTCTCCGGACCCTACACCCCACCCCATCTGTGACACTCTCCGGACCCTACACCCCTCCCCATCGGTGACACTCTCCGGACCCTACACCCCACCCCATCTGTGACACTCTCCGGACCCTACACCCCTCACCATCTGTGACACTCTCCGGACCCTACACCCCTCCCCATCTGTGACACTCTCCGGACCCTACACCCCTCCCCATCTGTGACACTCTCCGGACCCTACACCCCACCCCATCTGTGACACTCTCCGGACCCTACACCCCACCCCATCTGTGACACTCTCCGGACCCAACTCCCCTCCCCATCTGTGACACTCTCCGGACCCTACACCCCTCCCCATCTGTGACACTCTCCGGACCATACACCCCTCCCCATCTGTGACACTCTCCGGACCCTACACCCCACCCCATCTGTGACACTCTCCGGACCCTACACACCACCCCATCTGTGACACTCTCCGGACCCTACACCCCTCACCATCTGTGACACTCTCCGGACCCTACACCCCTCCCCATCTGTGACACTCTCCGGACCCTACACCCGTCCCCATCTGTGACACTCTCTGGACCTAACAACCCTCCCCATCTGTGACACTCTCCGGACCTAACACCCCTCCCCACCTGTGACACTCTCCGGACCCTACACCCCTCCCCATCTGAGACACTCTCCGGACCCTACACCCCTCCCCATCTGAGACACTCTCCGGACCCTACACCCCTCCCCATCTGTGACACTCTCCGGACCCTACACCCCACCCCATCTGTGACACTCTCCGGACCCTACACCCCACCCCATCTGTGACACTCTCCGGACCCCACTCCCCTCCCCATCTGTGACACTCTCCGGACCCTACACCCCTCCCCATCTGTGACACTCTCCGGACCCTACACCCGTCCCCATCTGTGACACTCTCCGGACCCTACACCCCTCCCCATCTGAGACACTCTCCGGCCCCTACACCCCTCCCCATCTGTGACACTCTCCGGACACTACTCCCCACCCCATCTGTGACACTCTCCGGACACTACTCCCCTCCCCATCTGTGACACTCTCCGGACCCTACACCCCACCCCATCTGTGACACTCTCCGGACCATACTCTCCTCCCCAGCTTTGACACTCTCCGGACCCTACACCCCTCCCCATCTGTGACACTCTCCAGACCCTACTCCCCTCCCCATCTGTGACAATCTCCGGACCCTACACCCCTCCCCATCTGTGACACTCTCCGGACCCTACACCCCTCCCCATCTGTGACACTCTCCGGACCCTACTCCCCTCCCCATCTGTGACACTCTCCGGACCCTACACGCCTCCCCATCTGTGTCACTCTCCGGACCCTACACCCCTCCCCATCTGTGACACTCTCCGGACCCGACACCCCTCCCCATCTGTGTCACTCTCCGGACCCTACACCCCTCCCCATCTGTGACATCTCCGGACCCTACACCCCACCCCATCTGTGACACTCTCCGGACCCTACACTCCACCCCATCTGTGACACTCTCCAGACCCTACTCCCCTCCCCATCTGTGACACTCTCCGGACCCTACACCCCTCCCCATCTGTGACACTCTCCGGACCCTACACCCCTTCCAATCTGTGACACTCTCCAGACCCTACACCCCTCCCCATCTGTGGCACTCTCCGGACCCCACTCCCCTCCCCATCTGTGACACTCTCCGGACCCTACACCCCACCCCATCTGTGGCACTCTCCGGACCCCACTCCCCTCCCCATCTGTGACACTCTCCGGACCCGACACCCCTCCCCATCTGTGACACTCTCCGGACACTACTCCCCTCCCCATCTGTGACACTCTGCGGACCCTACACCCCACCCCATCTGTAACACTCTCCAGACCCTACTCCCCTCCCCATCTGTGACACTCTCCGGACCCTACTCCCCTCCCCATCTGTGACACTCTCCAGACCCGACACCCCTCCCCATCTGTGACAGTCTCCAGACCCTACTCCCCTCCCCATCTGTGACAATCTCCAGACCCTACACCCCTCCCCATCTGTGACACTCTCCAGACCCTACACCCCTCTCGATCTGTGACACTCTCCCGACCCTACACCCCTCCCCATCTGTGACAATCTCCGGACCCTACACCCCTCCCCATCTGTGACACTCTCCCGACCCTACACCCCTCCCCATCTGTGACACTCTCCGGACCCTACACCCCTCCCTATCTGTGACACTCTCCGGACCTAACACCCCTCCCCATCTGTGACACTCTCCGGACCCCACTCCCCTCCCCATCTGTGACACTCTCCGGACCCTACACCCCACCCCATCTGTGACACTCTCCGGACCCAACTCCCCTCCCCATCTGTGACACTCTCCGGACCCTACACCCCTCCCCATCTGTGACACTCTCCGGACCATACACCCCTCCCCATCTGTGACACTCTACGGACCCTACACCCCACCCCATCTGTGACACTCTCCGGACCCTACACCCCACCCCATCTGTGACACTCTCCAGACCCTATACCCCTCCCCATCTGTGACACTCTCCGGACCCTACAACCCACCCCATCTGTGACACTCTCCAGACCCTACACCCCTCCCCATCTGTGATACTCTCCAGACACTACTCCCCTCCCCATCTGTGACACTCTCCGGACCCTACACCCCACCCCATCTGTGACACTCTCCGGACCCTACTCCCCTCCCCATCTGTGACACTCTCTGGATCCTACACCCCTCCCCATCTGTGACACTCTCCGGACCCTACACCCCTCACCATCTGTGACACTCTCCGGACCCTACACCCCTCCCCATCTGTGACACTCTCCGGACGCTACACCCCACCCCATCTGTGACACTCTCCGGACCCTACACCCCTCCCCATCTGTGACACTCTCCGGACCCTACAACCCACCCCATCTGTGACACTCTCCGGACCCTACACCCCTCACCATCTGTGACACTCTCCGGACCCTACACCCCTCCCCATCTGTGACACTCTCCGGACCCTACACCCCACCCCATCTGTGACACTCACCGGACCCTACACCCCACCCCATCTGTGGCACTCTCCGGACCCCACTCCCCTCCCCATCTGTGACACTCTCCGGACCCTACACCCCGCCCCATCTGTGATACTCTCCGGACCCTACACCCCTCCCCATCTGTGACACTCTCCGGACCCTACACCCCTCCCCATCTGTGACACTCTCCGGACCCTACACCCCTCCCCATCTGAGACACTCTCCGGACCCTACACCCCTCCCCATCTGTGACACTCTCCGGACCCTACACCCCTCCCCATCTGTGACACTCTCCGGACCCTACACCCCACCCCATCTGTGACAGTGTCCGGACCCTACACCCCACCCCATCTGTGACACTCTCCGGACACAACTCCCCTCACCATCTGTGACACTCTCCGGACCGTACACCCCTCCCCATCTGTGACACGCTCCGGACCCTACACCCCTCCCCATCTGTGACACTCTCCGGACCCTACACCCCACCCCATCTGTGACACTCTCCGGACCCTACACACCACCCCATCTGTGACACTCTCCAGACCCTACACCCCTCCCCATCTGTGACACTCTCCGGACCCTACAACCCACCCCATCTGTGACACTCTCCGGACCCTACACCCCTCCCCATCTGTGACACTCTCCGGACCCTACACCCCACCCCATCTGTGACACTCTCCGGACCCTACTCCGCTCCCCATCTGTGACACTCTCCGGACCCTACACCCCTCCCCATCTGTGACACTCTCCGGACCCTACACCCCTCCCCATCTGTGACAGTCTCCGGACCCTACACCCCACCCCATCTGTGACACTCTCCGGACCCTACACCCCTCCCCATCGGTGACACTCTCCGGACCCTACACCCCACCCCATCTGTGACACTCTCCGGACCCTACACCCCTCACCATCTGTGACACTCTCCGGACCCTACACCCCTCCCCATCTGTGACACTCTCCGGACCCTACACCCCTCCCCATCTGTGACACTCTCCGGACCTAACAACCCTCCCCATCTGTGACACTCTCCGGACCTAACACCCCTCCCCATCTGTGACACTCTCTGGACCCTACACCCCTCCCCATCTGAGACACTCTCCGGACCCTACACCCCTCCCCATCTGTGACACTCTCCGGACCCTACACCCCTCCCCATCTGTGACACTCTCCGGACCCTACACCCCACCCCATCTGTGACACTCTCCGGACCCTACACCCCACCCCATCTGTGACACTCTCCGGACCCAACTCCCCTCCCCATCTGTGACACTCTCCGGACCCTACACCCCTCCCCACCAGTGACACTCTCCGGACCATACACCCCTCCCCATCTGTGACACTCTCCGGACCCTACACCCCACCCCATCTGTGACACTCTCCGGACCCTACACCCCTCCCCATCTGTGACACTCTCCGGACCTAACAACCCTCCCCATCTGTGACACTCTCCGGACCTAACACCCCTCCCCATCTGTGACACTCTCTGGACCCTACACCCCTCCCCATCTGAGACACTCTCCGGACCCTACACCCCTCCCCATCTGTGACACTCTCCGGACCCTACACCCCTCCCCATCTGTGACACTCTCCGGACCCTACACCCCACCCCATCTGTGACACTCTCCGGACCCTACACCCCACCCCATCTGTGACACTCTCCGGACCCAACTCCCCTCCCCATCTGTGACACTCTCCGGACCCTACACCCCTCCCCATCTGTGACACTCTCCGGACCATACACCCCTCCCCATCTGTGACACTCTCCGGACCCTACACCCCACCCCATCTGTGACACTCTCCGGACCCTACACCCCACCCCATCTGTGACACTCTCCGGACCCTACACCCCTCACCATCTGTGACACTCTCCGGACCCTACACCCCTCCCCATCTGTGACACTCTCCGGACCCTACACCCCTCCCCATCTGTGACACTCTCCGGACCCTACACCCGTCCCCATCTGTGACACTCTCTGGACCTAACAACCCTCCCCATCTGTGACACTCTCCGGAACCTACACCCCTCCCCATCTGTGACACTCTCCGGACCTAACACCCCTCCCCACCTGTGACACTCTCCGGACCCTACACCCCTCCCCATCTGAGACACTCTCCGGACCCTACACCCCTCCCCATCTGAGACACTCTCCGGACCCTACACCCCTCCCCATCTGTGACACTCTCCGGACCCTACACCCCACCCCATCTGTGACACTCTCCGGACCCTACACCCCACCCCATCTGTGACACTCTCCGGACCCCACTCCCCTCCCCATCTGTGACACTCTCCGGACCCTACACCCCTCCCCATCTGTGACACTCTCCGGACCCTACACCCGTCCCCATCTGTGACACTCTCCGGACCCTACACCCCTCCCCATCTGAGACACTCTCCGGACCCTACACCCCTCCCCATCTGTGACACTCTCCGGACACTACTCCCCACCCCATCTGTGACACTCTCCGCACACTACTCCCCTCCCCATCTGTGACACTCTCCGGACCCTACACCCCACCCCATCTGTGACACTCTCCGGACCATACTCTCCTCCCCAGCTTTGACACTCTCCGGACCCTACACCCCTCCCCATCTGTGACACTCTCCAGACCCTACTCCCCTCCCCATCTGTGACAATCTCCGGACCCTACACCCCTCCCCATCTGTGACACTCTCCGGACCCTACACCCCTCCCCATCTGTGACACTCTCCGGACCCTACTCCCCTCCCCATCTGTGACACTCTCCGGACACTACTCCCCTCCCCATCTGTGACACTCTCCGGACCCTACACCCCACCCCATCTGTGACACTCTCCGGACCATACTCTCCTCCCCAGCTTTGACACTCTCCGGACCCTACACCCCTCCCCATCTGTGACACTCTCCAGACCCTACTCCCCTCCCCATCTGTGACAATCTCCGGACCCTACACCCCTCCCCATCTGTGACACTCTCCGGACCCTACACCCCTCCCCATCTGTGACACTCTCCGGACCCTACTCCCCTCCCCATCTGTGACACTCTCCGGACCCTACACGCCTCCCCATCTGTGTCACTCTCCGGACCCAACACCCCTCCCCATCTGTGACACTCTCCGGACCCGACACCCCTCCCCATGTGTGTCACTCTCCGGACCCTACACCCCTCCCCATCTGTGACATCTCCGGACCCTACACCCCACCCCATCTGTGACACTCTCCGGACCCTACACCCCACTCCATCTGTGACACTCTCCAGACCCTACTCCCCTCCCCATCTGTGACACTCTCCGGACCCTACACCCCTCCCCATCTGTGACACTCTCCGGACCCTACACCCCTTCCAATCTGTGACACTCTCCAGACCCTACACCCCTCCCCATCTGTGGCACTCTCCGGACCCCACTCCCCTCCCCATCTGTGACACTCTCCGGACCCTACACCCCACCCCATCTGTGGCACTCTCCGGACCCCACTCCCCTCCCCATCTGTGACACTCTCCGGACCCGACACCCCTCCCCATCTGTGACACTCTCCGGACACTACTCCCCTCCCCATCTGTGACACTCTGCGGACCCTACACCCCACCCCATCTGTAACACTCTCCAGACCCTACTCCCCTCCCCATCTGTGACACTCTCCGGACCCTACTCCCCTCCCCATCTGTGACACTCTCCAGACCCGACACCCCTCCCCATCTGTGACAGTCTCCAGACCCTACTCCCCTCCCCATCTGTGACAATCTCCAGACCCTACACCCCTCCCCATCTGTGACACTCTCCAGACCCTACACCCCTCTCGATCTGTGACACTCTCCCGACCCTACACCCCTCCCCATCTGTGACAATCTCCGGACCCTACACCCCTCCCCATCTGTGACACTCTCCCGACCCTACACCCCTCCCCATCTGTGACACTCTCCGGACCCTACACCCCTCCCTATCTGTGACACTCTCCGGACCTAACACCCCTCCCCATCTGTGACACTCTCCGGACCCCACTCCCCTCCCCATCTGTGACACTCTCCGGACCCTACACCCCACCCCATCTGTGACACTCTCCGACCCAACTCCCCTCCCCATCTGTGACACTCTCCGGACCCTACACCCCTCCCCATCTGTGACACTCTCCGGACCATACACCCCTCCCCATCTGTGACACTCTACGGACCCCTACACCCCACCCCATCTGTGACACTCTCCGGACCCTACACCCCACCCCATCTGTGACACTCTCCAGACCCTATACCCCTCCCCATCTGTGACACTCTCCGGACCCTACAACCCACCCCATCTGTGACACTCTCCAGACCCTACACCCCTCCCCATCTGTGATACTCTCCAGACACTACTCCCCTCCCCATCTGTGACACTCTCCGGACCCTACACCCCACCCCATCTGTGACACTCTCCGGACCCTACTCCCCTCCCCATCTGTGACACTCTCTGGATCCTACACACCTCCCCATCTGTGACACTCTCCGGACCCTACACCCCTCACCATCTGTGACACTCTCCGGACCCTACACCCCTCCCCATCTGTGACACTCTCCGGACGCTACACCCAACCCCATCTGTGACACTCTCCGGACCCTACACCCCTCCCCATCTGTGACACTCTCCGGACCCTACAACCCACCCCATCTGTGACACTCTCCGGACCCTACACCCCTCACCATCTGTGACACTCTCCGGACCCTACACCCCTCCCCATCTGTGACACTCACCGGACCCTACACCCCACCCCATCTGTGGCACTCTCCGGACCCCACTCCCCTCCCCATCTGTGACACTCTCCGGACCCTACACCCCGCCCCATCTGTGATACTCTCCGGACCCTACACCCCTCCCCATCTGTGACACTCTCCGGACCCTACACCCCTCCCCATCTGTGACACTCTCCGACCCTACACCAATCCCCATCTGAGACACTCTCCGGACCCTACACCCCTCCCCATCTGTGACACTCTCCGGACCCTACACCCCTCCCCATCTGTGACACTCTCCGGACCCTACACCCCACCCCATCTGTGACAGTGTCCGGACCCTACACCCCACCCCATCTGTGACACTCTCCGGACACAACTCCCCTCACCATCTGTGACCTCTCCGGACCGTACACCCCTCCCCATCTGTGACACGCTCCGGACCCTACACCCCTCCCCATCTGTGACACTCTCCGGACCCTACACCCCACCCCATCTGTGACACTCTCCGGACCCTACACACCACCCCATCTGTGACACTCTCCAGACCCGACACCCCTCCCCATCTGTGACACTCTCCGGACCCTACAACCCACCCCATCTGTGACACTCTCCGGACCCTACACCCCTCCCCATCTGTGACACTCTCCGGACCCTACACCCCACCCCATCTGTGACACTCTCCGGACCCTACTCCGCTCCCCATCTGTGACACTCTCCGGACCCTACACCCCTCCCCATCTGTGACACTCTCCGGACCCTACACCCCTCCCCATCTGTGACACTCTCCGGACCCTACACCCCTCCCCATCTGTGACAGTCTCCGTACCCTACACCCCACCCCATCTGTGACACTCTCCGGACCCTACACCCCTCCCCATCGGTGACACTCTCCGGACCCTACACCCCACCCCATCTGTGACACTCTCCGGACCCTACACCCCTCACCATCTGTGACACTCTCCGGACCCTACACCCCTCCCCATCTGTGACACTCTCCGGACCCTACACCCCTCCCCATCTGTGACACTCTCCGGACCCTACACCCCTCCCCATCTGTGACACTCTCCGGACCTAACAACCCTCCCCATCTGTGACACTCTCCGGACCTAACACCCCTCCCCATCTGTGACACTCTCCGGACCCTACACCCCTCCCCATCTGAGACACTCTCCGGACCCTACACCCCTCCCCATCTGTGACACTCTCCGGACCCTACACCCCTCCCCATCTGTGACACTCTCCGGACCCTACACCCCACCCCATCTGTGACACTCTCCGGACCCTACACCCCACCCCATCTGTGACACTCTCCGGACCCAACTCCCCTCCCCATCTGTGACACTCTCCGGACCCTACACCCCTCCCCACCTGTGACACTCTCCGGACCATACACCCCTCCCCATCTGTGACACTCTCCGGACCCTACACCCCACCCCATCTGTGACACTCTCCGGACCCTACACCCCACCCCATCTGTGACACTCTCCGGACCCTACACCCCTCACCATCTGTGACACTCTCCGGACCCTACACCCCTCCCCATCTGTGACACTCTCCGGACCCTACACCCGTCCCCATCTGTGACACTCTCTGGACCTAACAACCCTCCCCATCTGTGACACTCTCCGGAACCTACACCCCTCCCCATCTGTGACACTCTCCGGACCTAACACCCCTCCCCACCTGTGACACTCTCCGGACCCTACACCCCTCCCCATCTGAGACACTCTCCGGACCCTACACCCCTCCCCATCTGAGACACTCTCCGGACCCTACACCCCTCCCCATCTGTGACACTCTCCGGACCCTACACCCCACCCCATCTGTGACACTCTCCGGACCCAACTCCCCTCCCCATCTGTGATACTCTCCGGACCCTACACCCCTCCCCATCTGAGACACTCTCCGGACCCTACACCCCTCCCCATCTGTGACACTCTCCGGACCCTACACCCCACCCCATCTGTGACACTCTCCGGACCCAACTCCCCTCCCCATCTGTGACACTCTCCGGACCCTACACCCCTCCCCATCTGTGACACTCTCCAGACCCTACTCCCCTCCCCATCTGTGACACTCTCCAGAACCTACACACCTCCCCATCTGTGACACTCTCCAGACCCTACACCCCTCCCCATCTGTGACACTCTCCAGACCCTACACCCCTCCCCAACTGTGACAATCTCCAGACCCTACACCCCTCCCCATCTGTGACACTCTCCAGACCCTACACCCCTCTCCATCTGAGACACTCTCCCGACCCTACACACCTCCCCATCTGTGACAATCTCCGGACCCTACACCCCTCCCCATCTGTGACACTCTCCCGACCCTACACCCCTCCCCATCTGTGACACTCTCCGGACCCGACACCCCTCCCCATCAGTGACACTCTCCGGACCTAACACCCCTCCCCATCTGTGACACTCTCCGGACCCCACTCCCCTCCCCATCTGTGACACTCTCCGGACCCTACACCCCTCCCCATCTGTGACACTCTCCGGACCCTACACCCCTCCCCATCTGTCATACTCTCCGGACCCTACACCCCTCCCCATCTGTGACACTCTCCGGACCCTACTCCCCTCCCCATCTGTGACACTCTCCGGACCCTACACCCTTCCCCACCTGTGACACTCTCCGGACCCTACACCCCTCCCCATTTGTGACACTCTCCGGACCCTACACCCCTCCCCAACTGAGACACTCTCCGGACCCTACACCCCTCCCCATCTGTGACACTGTCCGGACCCTACACACCTCCCCATCTGAGACACTCTCCGGACCCTACACCCCACCCCATCTGTGACACTCTCCGGACCCTACACCCCACCCCATCTGTGACACTCTCCGGACCCTACACCCCACCCCATCTGTGGCACTCTCCGGACCCCACTCCCCTCCCCATCTGTGACACTCTCCGGACCCTACACCCCTCCCATCTGTGACACTCTCCGGACCCTACACCCCTCCCCATCTGTGACACTCTCCGGACCGTACACCCCTCCCCATCTGAGACACTCTCCGGAACATACACCCCTCCCCATCTGTGACACTCTCCGGACCCTACACCCCTCCCCATCTGTGACACTCTCCGGACCCTACACCCCACCCCATCTGTGACACTCTCCGACCCGACACCCCACCCCATCTGTGACACTCTCCGGACACAACTCCCCTCCCCATCTGTGACACTCTCCGGACCCTACACCCCTCCCCATCTGTGACACTCTCCGGACCCTACACCCCTCCCCATCTGTGACACTCTCCGGACCCTACACCCCACCCCATCTGTGACACTCTCCAGACCCTACACCCCACCCCATCTGTGACACTCTCCGGACCCTACACCCCTCCCCATCTGTGACACTCTCCGGACCCTACACCCCTCCCTATCTGTGACACTCTCCGGACCTAACACCCCTCCCCATCTGTGACACTCTCCGGACCCCACTCCCCTCCCCATCTGTGACACTCTCCGGACCCTACACCCCTCCGCATCTGTGACACTTTCCGGACCCTACACCCCTCCCCATCTGTGACACTCTCCGGACCCTACACCCCTCCCCATCTGCGACACTCTCCGGACCCTACACCCCTCCCCATCTGTGACACTCTCCGGACCCTACACCCCTCCCCATATGTGACACTCTCCGGACCCAACACCCCTCCCCATCTGCGACACTCTCCGGACCCTACACACCTCCCCATCTGAGACACTCTCCGGACCCTACACACCTCCCCATCTGTGACACTCTACGGACCCTACACCCCTCCCCATCTGTGACACTCTCCGGACCCTACACCCCTCCCCATCTGTGACACTCTCCGGACCCTACACCCCACCCCATCTGTGACACTCTCCGGACCCAACTCCCCTCCCCATCTGTGACACTCTCCGGACCCTACACCCCTCCCCATCTGTGACACTCTCCGGACCATACACCCCTCCCCATCTGTGACACTCTACGGACCCTATACCCCACCCCATCTGTGACACTCTCCGGACCCTACACCCCACCCCATCTGTGACACTCTCCAGACCCTATACCCCTCCCCATCTGTGACACTCTCCGGACCCTACAACCCACCCCATCTGTGACACTCTCCAGACCCTACACCCCTCCCCATCTGTGATACTCTCCAGACACTACTCCCCTCCCCATCTGTGACACTCTCCGGACCCTACACCCCACCCCATCTGTGACACTCTCCGGACGCTACTCCCCTCCCCATCTGTGACACTCTCTGGATCCTACACCCCTCCCCATCTGTGACACTCTCCGGACCCTACACCCCTCACCATCTGTGACACTCTCCGGACCCTACACCCCTCCCCATCTGTGACACTCTCCGGACGCTACACCCCACCCCATCTGTGACACTCTCCGGACCCTACACCCCTCCCCATCTGTGACACTCTCCGGACCCTACAACCCACCCCATCTGTGACACTCTCCGGACCCTACACCCCTCCCCATCTGTGACACTCTCCGGACCCTACACCCCACCCCATCTGTGACACTCACCGGACCCTACACCCCACCCCATCTGTGGCACTCTCCGGACCCCACTCCCCTCCCCATCTGTGACACTCTCCGGACCCTACACCCCGCCCCATCTGTGACACTCTCCGGACCCTACTCCCCTCCCCATCTGTGACACTCTCCGGACCCTACACCCCTCCCCATCTGTGACACTCTCCGGACCCTACACCCCTCCCCATCTGAGACACTCTCCGGACCCTACACCCCTCCCCATCTGTGACACTCTCCGGACCCTACACCCCTCCCCATCAGTGACACTCTCCGGACCCTACACCCCACCCCATCTGTGACAGTGTCCGGACCCTACACCCCACCCCATCTGTGACACTCTCCGGACACAACTCCCCTCACCATCTGTGACACTCTCCGGACCGTACACCCCTCCCCATCTGTGACACGCTCCGGATCCTACACCCCTCCCCATCTGTGACACTCTCCGGACACTACACCCCACCCCATCTGTGACACTCTCCGGACCCTACACACCACCCCATCTGTGACACTCTCCAGACCCTACACCCCTCCCCATCTGTGACACTCTCCGGACCCTACAACCCACCCCATCTGTGACACTCTCCGGACCCTACACCCCTCCCCATCTGTGACACTCTCCGGACCCTACACCCCACCCCATCTGTGACACTCTCCGGACCCGACTCCGCTCCCCATCTGTGACACTCTCCGGACCCTACACCCCTCCCCATCTGTGACACTCTCCGGACCCTACACCCCTCCCCATCTGTGACACTCTCCGGACCCTACACCCCTCCCCATCTGTGACAGTCTCCGGACCCTACACCCCACCCCATCTGTGACACTCTCCGGACCCTACACCCCTCCCCATCGGTGACACTCTCCGGACCCTACACCCCACCCCATCTGTGACACTCTCCGGACCCTACACCCCTCACCATCTGTGACACTCTCCGGACCCTACACCCCTCCCCATCTGTGACACTCTCCGGACCCTACACCCCTCCCCATCTGTGACACTCTCCGGACCCTACACCCCTCCCCATCTGTGACAGTCTCCGGACCCTACACCTCACCCCATCTGTGACACTCTCCGGACCCAACTCCCCTCCCCATCTGTGACACTCTCCGGACCCTACACCCCTCCCCATCTGTGACACTCTCCGGACCATACACCCCTCCCCATCTGTGACACTCTCCGGACCCTACACCCCACCCCATCTGTGACACTCTCCGGACCCTACACCCCACCCCATCTGTGACACTCTCCGGACCCTACACCCCTCACCATCTGTGACACTCTCCGGACCCTACAACCCACCCCATCTGTGACACTCTCCAGACCCTACACCCCTCCCCATCTGTGATACTCTCCAGACACTACTCCCCTCCCCATCTGTGACACTCTCCGGACCCTACACCCCACCCCATCTGTGACACTCTCCGGACCCTACTCCCCTCCCCATCTGTGACACTCTCTGGATCCTACACCCCTCCCCATCTGTGACACTCTCCGGACCCTACACCCCTCACCATCTGTGACACTCTCCGGACCCTACACCCCTCCCCATCTGTGACACTCTCCGGACGCTACACCCCACCCCATCCGTGACACTCTCCGGACCCTACACCCCTCCCCATCTGTGACACTCTCCGGACCCTACAACCCACCCCATCTGTGACACTCTCCGGACCCTACACCCCTCCCCATCTGTGACACTCTCCGGACCCTACACCCCACCCCATCTGTGACACTCACCGGACCCTACACCCCACCCCATCTGTGGCACTCTCCGGACCCCACTCCCCTCCCCATCTGTGACACTCTCCGGACCCTACACCCCGCCCCATCTGTGACACTCTCCGGACCCTACTCCCCTCCCCATCTGTGACACTCTCCGGACCCTACACCCCTCCCCATCTGTGACACTCTCCGGACCCTACACCCCTCCCCATCTGAGACACTCTCCGGACCCTACACCCCTCCCCATCTGTGACACTCTCCGGACCCTACACCCCTCCCCATCTGTGACACTCTCCGGACCCTACACCCCACCCCATCTGTGACAGTGTCCGGACCCTACACCCCACCCCATCTGTGACACTCTCCGGACACAACTCCCCTCACCATCTGTGACACTCTCCGGACCGTACACCCCTCCCCATCTGTGACACGCTCCGGATCCTACACCCCTCCCCATCTGTGACACTCTCCGGACACTACACCCCACCCCATCTGTGACACTCTCCGGACCCTACACACCATCCCATCTGTGACACTCTCCAGACCCTACACCCCTCCCCATCTGTGACACTCTCCGGACCCTACAACCCACCCCATCTGTGACACTCTCCGGACCCTACACCCCTCCCCATCTGTGACACTCTCCGGACCCTACACCCCACCCCATCTGTGACACTCTCCGGACCCGACTCCGCTCCCCATCTGTGACACTCTCCGGACCCTACACCCCTCCCCATCTGTGACACTCTCCGGACCCTACACCCCTCCCCATCTGTGACACTCTCCGGACCCTACACCCCTCCCCATCTGTGACAGTCTCCGGACCCTACACCCCACCCCATCTGTGACACTCTCCGGACCCTACACCCCTCCCCATCGGTGACACTCTCCGGACCCTACACCCCACCCCATCTGTGACACTCTCCGGACCCTACACCCCTCACCATCTGTGACACTCTCCGGTCCCTACACCCCTCCCCATCTGTGACACTCTCCGGACCCTACACCCCTCCCCATCTGTGACACTCTCCGGACCCTACACCCCTCCCCATCTGTGACACTCTCCGGACCCTACACCTCACCCCATCTGTGACACTCTCCGGACCCAACTCCCCTCCCCATCTGTGACACTCTCCGGACCCTACACCCCTCCCCATCTGTGACACTCTCCGGACCATACACCCCTCCCCATCTGTGACACTCTCCGGACCCTACACCCCACCCCATCTGTGACACTCTCCGGACCCTACACCCCACCCCATCTGTGACACTCTCCGGACCCTACACCCCTCACCATCTGTGACACTCTCCGGACCCTACACCCCTCCCCATCTGTGACACTCTCCGGACCCTACACCCGTCCCCATCTGTGACACTCTCCGGACCTAACAACCCTCCCCATCTGTGACACTCTCCGGAACCTACACCCCTCCCCATCTGTGACACTCTCCGGACCTAACACCCCTCCCCATCTGTGACACTCTCCGGACCCTACACCCCTCCCCATCTGAGACACTCTCCGGACCCTACACCCCTCCCCATCTGAGACACTCTCCGGACCCTACACCCCTCCCCATCTGTGACACTCTCCGGACCCTACACCCCACCCCATCTGTGACACTCTCCGGACCCAACTCCCCTCCCCATCCGTGACACTCTCCGGACCCTACACCCCTACCCATCCGTGACACTCTCCGGACCCTACTCCCCTCCCCATCTGTGACACTCTCCAGAACCTACACACCTCCCCATCTGTGACACTCTCCAGACCCTACACCCCTCCCCATCTGTGACACTCTCCAGACCCTACACCCCTCCCCAACTGTGACAATCTCCAGACCCTACACCCCTCCCCATCTGTGACACTCTCCAGACCCTACACCCCTCTCCATCTGAGACACTCTCCCGACCCTACACCCCTCCCCATCTGTGACAATCTCCGGACCCTACACCCCTCCCCATCTGTGACACTCTCCCGACCCTACACCCCTCCCCATCTGTGACACTCTCCGGACCCGACACCCCTCCCCATCTGTGACACTCTCCGGACCTAACACCCCTCCCCATCTGTGACACTCTCCGGACCCCACTCCCCTCCCCATCTGTGACACTCTCCAGACCCTACACCCCTCCCCATCTGTGACACTCTCCGGACCCTACACCCCTCCCCATCTGTGATACTCTCCGGACGCTACACCCCTCCCCATCTGTGACACTCTCCGGACCCTACTCCCCTCCCCATCTGTGACACTCTCCGGACCCTACACCCTTCCCCACCTGTGACACTCTCCAGACCCTACACCCCTCCCCATCTGTGACACTCTCCCGACCCTACACCCCTCCCCAACTGAGACACTCTCCGGACCCTACACACCTCCCCATCTGTGACACTCTCCGGACCCTACACACCTCCCCATCTGAGACACTCTCCGGACCCTACACCCCTCCCGATCTGTGACACTCTACGGACCCTACACCCCTCCCCATCTGTGACACTCTCCGGACCCTACACCCCACCCCATCTGTGACACTCTCCGGACCCTACACCCCACCCCATCTGTGACACTCTCCGGACCCTACACCCCACCCCATCTGTGGCACTCTCCGGACCCCACTCCCCTCCCCATCTGTGACACTCTCCGGACCCTACACCCCTCCCATCTGTGACACTCTCCGGACCCTACACCCCTCCCCATCTGTGACACTCTCCGGACCGTACACCCCTCCCCATCTGAGACACTCTCCGGAACCTACACACCTCCCCATCTGTGACACTCTCCGGACCCTACACCCCTCCCCATCTGTGACACTCTCCGGACCCTACACCCCACCCCATCTGTGACACTCTCCGGACCCGACACCCCACCCCATCTGTGACACTCTCCGGACACAACTCCCCTCCCCATCTGTGACACTCTCCGGACCCTACACCCCTCCCCATCTGTGACACTCTCCGGACCCTACACCCCTCCCCATCTGTGACACTCTCCGGACCCTACACCCCACCCCATCTGTGACACTCTCCAGACCCTACACCCCACCCCATCTGTGACACTCTCCGGACCCTACACCCCTCCCCATCTGTGACACTCTCCGGACCCTACAACCCACCCCATCTGTGACACTCTCCGGACCCTACACCCCTCCCCATCTGTGACACTCTCCGGACCCTACACCCCACCCCATCTGTGACACTCTCCGGACCCTACTCCCCTCCCCATCTGTGACACTCTCCGGACCCTACACCCCTCCCCATCCGTGACACTCTCCGGACTCTACACCCCTCCCCATCTGTGACACTCTCCGGACCCTACACCCCTCCCCATCTGTGACACTCTCCGGACCTAGCACCCCTCCCCATCTGTGAAACTCTCCGGACCCTACACCCCTCCCCATCTGTGACACTCTCCGGACCTAACACCCCTCCCCATCTGTGACACTCTCCGGACCCTACACCCCTCCCCATCTGTGACACTCTCCGGACCCTACACCCCACCCCATCTGTGACACTCTCCGGACCCTACACCCCTCCCCATCTGTGACACTCTCCGGACCCTACACCCCACCCCATCTGTGACACTCTCCGGACCCTACACCTCTCCCCATCTATGACACTCTCCAGACCCTACCACCCCTACCCATCTGTGACACTCTCCGGACGCTACACCCCACCCCATCTGTGACACTCTCCGGACCCTAGACCCCTCCCCATCTGTGACACTCTCCGGACCCTACACCCCACCCCATCTGTGACACTCTCCGGACCCCACACCCCTCCCCATCTGTGACACTCTCCGGACCCTACACCCCTCACCATCTGTGACACTCTCCGGACCCTACACCCCTCCCCATCTGTGACACTCTCCGGACCCTACACCCCACCCCATCTGTGACACTCTCCGGACCCTACACCCCACCCCATCTGTGGCACTCTCCGGACCCCACTCCCCTCCCCATCTGTGACACTCTCCGGACCCTACACCACTCCCCATCTGTGACACTCTCCGGACCCTACACCCCTCCCCATCTGTGACACTCCCGGACCCTACACCCCTCCCCATCTGTGACACTGTCCGGACCCTACTCCCCTCCCCATATGTGACACTCTCCGGACCCTACACCCCTCCCCATCTGTGACACTCTCCGGACCCAACACCCCTCCCCATCTGAGACACTCTCCGGACCCTTCACCCCTCCCCATCTGTGACACTCTCCGGACCCCGCACCGCTCCCCATCTGTGACACTCTCCGGACTCCGCACCCCTCCCCATCTGTGACACTCTCCGGACCCTACACCCCTCCCCATCTGTGACACTCTCCGGACCCCGCACCCCACCCCAACTGTGACACTCTCCGGACCCTACTCCCCTCCCCATCTGTGACACTCTCCGGACCCTACACCCCACCCCATCTGTGATACTCTCCGGACACTACTCCCCTCACCATCTGTGACACTCTCCGGACCCTACACCCCTCCCCATCTGTGACACTCTCCGGACCCTACACCCCACCCCATCTGTGACACTCTCCGGACCCTACACCCCTCTCCATCTGTGACACTCTCCGGACCCTACACCCCACCCCATCTGTGACACTCTCCGGACCCTACACCCGTCACTATCTGTGACACTCTCCGGAACCTACACCCCTCCCCATCTGTGACTCTCTCCGGACCCTACACCCCTCCCCATCTGTGACACTCTCCGGACCCTACACCCCTCCCCATCTGTGACACTCTCCGGACCCTACACCCCTCCCCATCTGTGACACTCTCCGGACCCTACACCCCACCCCATCTGTGACACTCTCCGGACCCTACACCCCACCCCATCTGTGGCACTCTCCGGACCCCACTCCCCTCCCCATCTGTGACACTCTCCGGACCCTACACCCCTCCCCATCTGTGACACTCTCCGGACCCTACACCCCTCCCCATCTGTGACACTCTCCGGACCCTACACCGCTCCCCATCTGAGACACTCTCCGGACCCTACACCCCTCCCCATCTGTGACACTCTCCGGACCCTACACCCCTCCCCATCTGTGACACTCTCCGGACCCTACACCCCACCCCATCTGTGACAGTCTCCGGACCCTACACCCCACCCCATCTGTAACACTCTCCAGACCCTACACCCATCCCCATCTGTGACACTCTCCGGACCCCACAACCCACCCCATCTGTGACACTCTCCGGACCCTACACCCCTCCCCATCTGTGACACTCTCCGGACCCTACACCCCTCCCCGTCTGTGACACTCTCCGGACCCTACACCCCTCACCATCTGTGACACTCTCCGGACCCTACACCCCTCCCCATCTGTGACACTCTCCGGACCCTACACCCCTCCCCATCTGTGACAGATCTCCGGACCCTACACCCCTCCCCATCTGTGACACTCTCCGGACCTAACACCCCTCCCCATCTGTGACACTCTCCGGACCCTACACCCCTCCCCATCTGTGACACTCTCCAGACCTAACACCCCTCCCCATCTGTGACACTCTCCGGACCCTACACCCCTCCCCATCTGAGACACTCTCCGGACCCTACACCCCTCCCCATCTGTGACACTCTCCGGACCCTACACCCCTCCCCATCTGTGACACTCTCCGGACCCTACACCCTACCCCATCTGTGACACTCTCCGGACCCTACACCCCACCCCATCTGTGACACTCTCCGGACCCAACTCCCCTCCCCATCTGTGACACTCTCCGGACTCTACACCCCCCCCCATCTGTGACACTCTCCAGACCCTACTCCCCTCCCCATCTGTGACACCCACCAGAACCTACACCCCTCCCCATCTGTGACACTCTCCAGACCCTACACCCCTCCCAATCTGTGACACTCTCCAGACCCTACACCCCTCCCCAACTGTGACAATCTCCAGACCCTACATCCCTTCCCATCTGTGACACTCTCCGGACCCTACACCCCTCTCCATCTGAGACACTCTCCCGACCCTACACCCCTCCGCATCTGTGACAATCTCCGGACCCTGCACCCGTCCCCATCTGTGACACTCTCCCGACTCTACACCCCTCCCCATCTGTGACACTCTCCGGACCCTACACCCCTCCCCATCTGTGACACTCTCCGGACCTAACACCCCTCCCCATCTGTGACACTCTCCGACCCAACTCCCCTCCCCATCTGTGACACTCTCCGGACCCTACACCCCCTCCCCATCTGTGACACTCTCCAGACCCTACTCCCCTCCCCATCTGTGACACTCTCCAGAACCTACACACCTCCCCATCTGTGACACTCTCCAGACCCTACACCCCTCCCCATCTGTGACACTCTCCAGACCCTACACCCCTCCCCAACTGTGACAATCTCCAGACCCTACACCCCTCCCCATCTGTGACACTCTCCGGACCCTACACCCCTCCCCATCTGTGACACTCTCCGGACCCTACACCCCACCCCATCTGTGACACTCTCCAGACCCTACACCCCACCCCATCTGTGACACTCTCCGGACCCTACACCCCTCCCCATCTGTGACACTCTCCGGACCCTACAACCCACCCCATCTGTGACACTCTCCGGACCCTACACCCCTCCCCATCTGTGACACTCTCCGGACCCTACACCCCACCCCATCTGTGACACTCTCCGGACCCTACTCCCCTCCCCATCTGTGACACTCTCCGGACCCTACACCCCTCCCCATCCGTGACACTCTCCGGACTCTACACCCCTCCCCATCTGTGACACTCTCCGGACCCTACACCCCTCCCCATCTGTGACACTCTCCGGACCTAGCACCCCTCCCCATCTGTGAAACTCTCCGGACCCTACACCCCTCCCCATCTGTGACACTCTCCGGACCTAACACCCCTCCCCATCTGTGACACTCTCCGGACCCTACACCCCTCCCCATCTGTGACACTCTCCGGACCCTACACCCCACCCCATCTGTGACACTCTCCGGACCCTACACCCCTCCCCATCTGTGACACTCTCCGGACCCTACACCCCACCCCATCTGTGACACTCTCCGGACCCTACACCTCTCCCCATCTATGACACTCTCCAGACCCTACACCCCTACCCATCTGTGACACTCTCCGGACGCTACACCCCACCCCATCTGTGACACTCTCCGGACCCTAGACCCCTCCCCATCTGTGACACTCTCCGGACCCTACACCCCTCCCCATCTGTGACACTCTCCGGACCCCGCACCCCACCCCAACTGTGACACTCTCCGGACCCTACTCCCCTCCCCATCTGTGACACTCTCCGGACCCTACACCCCACCCCATCTGTGATACTCTCCGGACACTACTCCCCTCACCATCTGTGACACTCTCCGGACCCTACACCCCTCCCCATCTGTGACACTCTCCGGACCCTACACCCCACCCCATCTGTGACACTCTCCGGACCCTACACCCCTCTCCATCTGTGACACTCTCCGGACCCTACACCCCACCCCATCTGTGACACTCTCCGGACCCTACACCCGTCACTATCTGTGACACTCTCCGGAACCTACACCCCTCCCCATCTGTGACTCTCTCCGGACCTTACACCCCTCCCCATCTGTGACACTCTCCGGACCCTACACCCCTCCCCATCTGTGACACTCTCCGGACCCTACACCCCTCCCCATCTGTGACACTCTCCGGACCCTACACCCCACCCCATCTGTGACACTCTCCGGACCCTACACCCCACCCCATCTGTGACACTCTCCGGACCCTACACCTCTCCCCATCTATGACACTCTCCAGACCCTACACCCCTACCCATCTGTGACACTCTCCGGACGCTACACCCCACCCCATCTGTGACACTCTCCGGACCCTAGACCCCTCCCCATCTGTGACACTCTCCGGACCCTACACCCCTCCCCATCTGTGACACTCTCCGGACCCCGCACCCCACCCCAACTGTGACACTCTCCGGACCCTACTCCCCTCCCCATCTGTGACACTCTCCGGACCCTACACCCCACCCCATCTGTGATACTCTCCGGACACTACTCCCCTCACCATCTGTGACACTCTCCGGACCCTACACCCCTCCCCATCTGTGACACTCTCCGGACCCTACACCCCACCCCATCTGTGACACTCTCCGGACCCTACACCCCTCTCCATCTGTGACACTCTCCGGACCCTACACCCCACCCCATCTGTGACACTCTCCGGACCCTACACCCGTCACTATCTGTGACACTCTCCGGAACCTACACCCCTCCCCATCTGTGACTCTCTCCGGACCCTACACCCCTCCCCATCTGTGACACTCTCCGGACCCTACACCCCTCCCCATCTGTGACACTCTCCGGACCCTACACCCCTCCCCATCTGTGACACTCTCCGGACCCTACACCCCACCCCATCTGTGACACTCTCCGGACCCTACACCCCACCCCATCTGTGGCACTCTCCGGACCCCACTCCCCTCCCCATCTGTGACACTCTCCGGACCCTACACCCCTCCCCATCTGTGACACTCTCCGGACCCTACACCCCTCCCCATCTGTGACACTCTCCGGACCCTACACCGCTCCCCATCTGAGACACTCTCCGGACCCTACACCCCTCCCCATCTGTGTCACTCTCCGGACCCTACACCCCTCCCCATCTGTGACACTCTCCGGACCCTACACCCCACCCCATCTGTGACAGTCTCCGGACCCTACACCCCACCCCATCTGTAACACTCTCCAGACCCTACACCCATCCCCATCTGTGACACTCTCCGGACCCCACAACCCACCCCATCTGTGACACTCTCCGGACCCTACACCCCTCCCCATCTGTGACACTCTCCGGACCCTACACCCCTCCCCGTCTGTGACACTCTCCGGACCCTACACCCCTCACCATCTGTGACACTCTCCGGACCCTACACCCCTCCCCATCTGTGACACTCTCCGGACCCTACACCCCTCCCCATCTGTGACAGATCTCCGGACCCTACACCCCTCCCCATCTGTGACACTCTCCGGACCTAACACCCCTCCCCATCTGTGACACTCTCCGGACCCTACACCCCTCCCCATCTGTGACACTCTCCAGACCTAACACCCCTCCCCATCTGTGACACTCTCCGGACCCTACACCCCTCCCCATCTGAGACACTCTCCGGACCCTACACCCCTCCCCATCTGTGACACTCTCCGGACCCTACACCCCTCCCCATCTGTGACACTCTCCGGACCCTACACCCTACCCCATCTGTGACACTCTCCGGACCCTACACCCCACCCCATCTGTGACACTCTCCGGACCCAACTCCCCTCCCCATCTGTGACACTCTCCGGACTCTACACCCCCCCCCATCTGTGACACTCTCCAGACCCTACTCCCCTCCCCATCTGTGACACCCACCAGAACCTACACCCCTCCCCATCTGTGACACTCTCCAGACCCTACACCCCTCCCAATCTGTGACACTCTCCAGACCCTACACCCCTCCCCAACTGTGACAATCTCCAGACCCTACACCCCTTCCCATCTGTGACACTCTCCGGACCCTACACCCCTCTCCATCTGAGACACTCTCCCGACCCTACACCCCTCCGCATCTGTGACAATCTCCGGACCCTGCACCCGTCCCCATCTGTGACACTCTCCCGACTCTACACCCCTCCCCATCTGTGACACTCTCCGGACCCTACACCCCTCCCCATCTGTGACACTCTCCGGACCTAACACCCCTCCCCATCTGTGACACTCTCCGGACCCAACTCCCCTCCCCATCTGTGACACTCTCCGGACCCTACACCCCTCCCCATCTGTGACACTCTCCAGACCCTACTCCCCTCCCCATCTGTGACACTCTCCAGAACCTACACACCTCCCCATCTGTGACACTCTCCAGACCCTACACCCCTCCCCATCTGTGACACTCTCCAGACCCTACACCCCTCCCCAACTGTGACAATCTCCAGACCCTACACCCCTCCCCATCTGTGACACTCTCCGGACCCTACACCCCTCCCCATCTGTGACACTCTCCGGACCCTACACCCCACCCCATCTGTGACACTCTCCAGACCCTACACCCCACCCCATCTGTGACACTCTCCGGACCCTACACCCCTCCCCATCTGTGACACTCTCCGGACCCTACAACCCACCCCATCTGTGACACTCTCCGGACCCTACACCCCTCCCCATCTGTGACACTCTCCGGACCCTACACCCCACCCCATCTGTGACACTCTCCGGACCCTACTCCCCTCCCCATCTGTGACACTCTCCGGACCCTACACCCCTCCCCATCCGTGACACTCTCCGGACTCTACACCCCTCCCCATCTGTGACACTCTCCGGACCCTACACCCCTCCCCATCTGTGACACTCTCCGGACCTAGCACCCCTCCCCATCTGTGAAACTCTCCGGACCCTACACCCCTCCCCATCTGTGACACTCTCCGGACCTAACACCCCTCCCCATCTGTGACACTCTCCGGACCCTACACCCCTCCCCATCTGTGACACTCTCCGGACCCTACACCCCACCCCATCTGTGACACTCTCCGGACCCTACACCCCTCCCCATCTGTGACACTCTCCGGACCCTACACCCCACCCCATCTGTGACACTCTCCGGACCCTACACCTCTCCCCATCTATGACACTCTCCAGACCCTACACCCCTACCCATCTGTGACACTCTCCGGACGCTACACCCCACCCCATCTGTGACACTCTCCGGACCCTAGACCCCTCCCCATCTGTGACACTCTCCGGACCCTACACCCCCACCCCATCTGTGACACTCTCCGGACCCCACACCCCTCCCCATCTGTGACACTCTCCGGACCCTACACCCCTCACCATCTGTGACACTCTCCGGACCCTACACCCCTCCCCATCTGTGACACTCTCCGGACCCTACACCCCACCCCATCTGTGACACTCTCCGGACCCTACACCCCACCCCATCTGTGGCACCTCCGGACCCCACTCCCCTCCCCATCTGTGACACTCTCCGGACCCTACACCACTCCCCATCTGTGACACTCTCCGGACCCTACACCCCTCCCCATCTGTGACACTCCCCGGACCCTACACCCCTCCCCATCTGTGACACTGTCCGGACCCTACTCCCCTCCCCATATGTGACACTCTCCGGACCCTACACCCCTCCCCATCTGTGACACTCTCCGGACCCAACACCCCTCCCCATCTGAGACACTCTCCGGACCCTTCACCCCTCCCCATCTGTGACACTCTCCGGACCCCGCACCGCTCCCCATCTGTGACACTCTCCGGACTCCGCACCCCTCCCCATCTGTGACACTCTCCGGACCCTACACCCCTCCCCATCTGTGACACTCTCCGGACCCCGCACCCCACCCCAACTGTGACACTCTCCGGACCCTACTCCCCTCCCCATCTGTGACACTCTCCGGACCCTACACCCCACCCCATCTGTGATACTCTCCGGACACTACTCCCCTCACCATCTGTGACACTCTCCGGACCCTACACCCCTCCCCATCTGTGACACTCTCCGGACCCTACACCCCACCCCATCTGTGACACTCTCCGGACCCTACACCCCTCTCCATCTGTGACACTCTCCGGACCCTACACCCCACCCCATCTGTGACACTCTCCGGACCCTACACCCGTCACTATCTGTGACACTCTCCGGAACCTACACCCCTCCCCATCTGTGACTCTCTCCGGACCCTACACCCCTCCCCATCTGTGACACTCTCCGGACCCTACACCCCTCCCCATCTGTGACACTCTCCGGACCCTACACCCCTCCCCATCTGTGACACTCTCCGGACCCTACACCCCACCCCATCTGTGACACTCTCCGGACCCTACACCCCACCCCATCTGTGGCACTCTCCGGACCCCACTCCCCTCCCCATCTGTGACACTCTCCGGACCCTACACCCCCTCCCCATCTGTGACACTCTCCGGACCCTACACCCCTCCCCATCTGTGACACTCTCCGGACCCTACACCGCTCCCCATCTGAGACACTCTCCGGACCCTACACCCCTCCCCATCTGTGACACTCTCCGGACCCTACACCCCTCCCCATCTGTGACACTCTCCGGACCCTACACCCCACCCCATCTGTGACAGTCTCCGGACCCTACACCCCACCCCATCTGTAACACTCTCCAGACCCTACACCCATCCCCATCTGTGACACTCTCCGGACCCCACAACCCACCCCATCTGTGACACTCTCCGGACCCTACACCCCTCCCCATCTGTGACACTCTCCGGACCCTACACCCCTCCCCGTCTGTGACACTCTCCGGACCCTACACCCCTCACCATCTGTGACACTCTCCGGACCCTACACCCCTCCCCATCTGTGACACTCTCCGGACCCTACACCCCTCCCCATCTGTGACAGATCTCCGGACCCTACACCCCTCCCCATCTGTGACACTCTCCGGACCTAACACCCCTCCCCATCTGTGACACTCTCCGGACCCTACACCCCTCCCCATCTGTGACACTCTCCAGACCTAACACCCCTCCCCATCTGTGACACTCTCCGGACCCTACACCCCTCCCCATCTGAGACACTCTCCGGACCCTACACCCCTCCCCATCTGTGACACTCTCCGGACCCTACACCCCTCCCCATCTGTGACACTCTCCGGACCCTACACCCTACCCCATCTGTGACACTCTCCGGACCCTACACCCCACCCCATCTGTGACACTCTCCGGACCCAACTCCCCTCCCCATCTGTGACACTCTCCGGACTCTACACCCCCCCCCATCTGTGACACTCTCCAGACCCTACTCCCCTCCCCATCTGTGACACCCACCAGAACCTACACCCCTCCCCATCTGTGACACTCTCCAGACCCTACACCCCTCCCAATCTGTGACACTCTCCAGACCCTACACCCCTCCCCAACTGTGACAATCTCCAGACCCTACACCCCTTCCCATCTGTGACACTCTCCGGACCCTACACCCCTCTCCATCTGAGACACTCTCCCGACCCTACACCCCTCCGCATCTGTGACAATCTCCGGACCCTGCACCCGTCCCCATCTGTGACACTCTCCCGACTCTACACCCCTCCCCATCTGTGACACTCTCCGGACCCTACACCCCTCCCCATCTGTGACACTCTCCGGACCTAACACCCCTCCCCATCTGTGACACTCTCCGGACCCAACTCCCCTCCCCATCTGTGACACTCTCCGGACCCTACACCCCTCCCCATCTGTGACACTCTCCA
>NW_027277540.1:0-27189 GCF_030028105.1 Mobula birostris
CACCGACACACCCCACACCCCTCACTGTGACACCGACACACCCCACACCCCGCACTGTGACACTGACACACCCCACACTCCTCACTGTAACACTGACACACCCCACACCCCTCACTGTGACACTGACCCAACCCACACCCCTCACTGTGACTCTGAAACACCCCCACACCCATCACTGTGACACTGACAAACCCCACACCCCTCACTGTAACACTGACAAACCCCACACCCCTCACTGTGACAGTGACACACCCCACACCCCTCACTGTGACACCGACACACCTCACACCCCTCACTGTAACACTGACACACCCCTCACCCCTGACTGTGACACTGAAACACCCCACACCCCTCACTGTGACACTGAAACACCCCACACCCCTCACTGTGACACTGACACACCCCACACCCCTCACTGTGATAGTGACACACTCCACACCACTCAATGTAACACTGACACACCCCACACCCCTCACTGTGACAGTGACACACTCCACACCCCTCACTGTAACACCGACACACCCCACACCCCTCACTGTGATACCGACACACCCCACACCCCTCACTGTGACACTGACACACCCCACACTCCTCACTGTAACACTGACACACCCCACACCCCTCACTGTGACTCTGAAACACCCCCACACCCCTCACTGTGACACCGACACACCTCACACCCCTCACTTTAACACTGACACACCCCTCACTGTGACACTGATACACCCCACACCCCTCACTGTGACACTAACACACCCCACACCCCTCACTGTGACACCGACACACCCCACACCCCCTCACTCTGACACCTACACACCCCACACCCATCACTGTGACAGTGACACACCCCACACCCCTCACTGTAACACTGACACACCCCACACCCCTCACTGTGACACTAACACACCCCACAACCCTCACTGTGACACCGACACACCCCACACCCCTCACTGTAACACTGACACACCCCACACTCCTCACTGTAACACTGACACACCCCACACCCCTCACTGTAACACTGACACACCCCACACCCCTCACTGTGACTCTGAAACACCCACACCCCTCACTGTGACACTGACACACCCCTCACCCCTCACTGTAACACCGACACACCCCACACCCCTCACTGTGACAGTGACACACCCCACACCCCTCACTGTAACACTGACACACCCCTCACCCCTCACTGTGACACTGACACACCCCACACCCCTCACTGTGACACTGACACACCCCACACCCCTCACTGTGACACCTACTCACCCCACACCCCTCACTGTGACACTGACACACCCCTCACCCCTCACTGTGACACTGACACACCCCACATCCCTCACTGTGACACCGACACACCCCACACCCCTCACTGTGACACCTACTCACCCCACACCCCTCACTGTAACACTGACACACCCCACACCCCTCACTGTGACACTGACACACCCCACACCCCTCACTGTGACCCCGACACACTCCACACCCCTCACTGTGACAGTGACACACTCCACACCCCTCACTGTGACACCGACACACCCCTCACCCCTCACTTTGACACCGACACACCCCACACCCCTCACTGTGACACCGACACACTCCACACCCCTCACTGTGACACCGACACACCCCTCACCCCTCACTGTGACAGTGACACACCCCTCACCCCTCACTGTGACAATGACACACCCCACACTCCTCACTGTGACACCGACACACCCCACACCCCCCACTGTAACACTGACAAACCCCACACCCCTCACTGTATCACTGACACACCCCACACCCCTCACTGTGACACCGACACACCCCTCACCCCTCACTCTGACACCTACACACCCCACACCCCTCACTGTGACACCGACACACCCCACACCACTCACTGTAATACGGACACACCCCACACCCCTCACTGTGACACCGACACACCCCACACCCCTCACTGTAACACTGACAAACCCCACACCCCCCACTGTAACACTGACACACCCCACACCCCTCACTGTGACACTGACACACCCCACACCCCTCACTGTAACACTGACACACCCCACACCCCTCACTGTGACACCGACACACTCCACACCCCTCACTGTAACACCGACACACCCCACACCGCTCACTGTGACACCTACACATCCCACACCCCTCACTGTGACACTAACACAGCCCACACCCCTCACTGTGACACCGACACACCCCACACCCCTCACTGTGACACCGACACACCCCACACCCCTCACTGTGACTCTGAAACACCCCCACACCCATCACTGTGACACCGACACACCTCACACCCCTCACTGTAACACCGACACACCCCACACCCCTCACTGTGACACCGACACACCCCACACCCCTCACTGTGACACCTACACACCCCACACCTCTCACTGTGACACTGACACACCCCTCACCCCTCACTGTGACACCGGGAAACCCCACACCCTCACTGTAACACTGACACACCCCACACCCCTCACTGTGACACCTACACACCCCACACCCCTCACTGTGACACCTACACACCCCACACCCCTCACTGTGACTCTGAAACACCCCCACACCCATCACTGTGACACTGACAAACCCCACACCCCTCACTGTAACACTGACCCACCCCACACCCCTCACTGTAACACCGACACACCCCACACCCCTCACTGTGACACCGACACACCCCACACCCCTCACTGTGACACTGACACACCCCCACACCCCTCACTGTAACACTGACACACCGCACACCCCTCACTGTGACACCGACACATCCCTCACCCCTCACTGTGACACCGGCAAACCCCACACCCTCACTGTAACACTGACACACCCCACACCCCTCACTGTGACACCTACACATCCCACACCCCTCACTGTAACACTGGCAAACCCCACACCCCTCACTGTGACACTGAAACACCCCCACACCCATCACTGTGACACTGACAAACCCCACACCCCTCACTGTAACACTGACCCACCCCACACCCCTCACTGTAACACCGACACACCCCACACCCCTCACTGTGACACCGACACACCCCACACCCCTCACTGTGACACTGACACACCCCACACTCCTCACTGTAACACTGACACACCCCCACACCCCTCACTGTGACACTGACCCAACCCACACCCCTCACTGTGACTCTGAAACACCCCCACACCCATCACTGTGACACTGACAAACCCCACACCCCTCACTGTAACACTGACAAACCCCACACCCCTCACTGTGACAGTGACACACCCCACACCCCTCACTGTGACACCGACACACCTCACACCCCTCACTGTAACACTGACACACCCCTCACCCCTGACTGTGACACTGAAACACCCCACACCCCTCACTGTGACACTGACACACCCCACACCCCTCACTGTGATAGTGACACACTCCACACCACTCAATGTAACACTGACACACCCCACACCCCTCACTGTGACAGTGACACACTCCACACCCCTCACTGTAACACCGACACACCCCACACCCCTCACTGTGACACCGACACACCCCACACCCCTCACTGTGACACTGACACACCCCACACTCCTCACTGTAACACTGACACACCCCACACCCCTCACTGTGACTCTGAAACACCCCCACACCCCTCACTGTGACACCGACACACCTCACACCCCTCACTTTAACACTGACACACCCCTCACTGTGACACTGATACACCCCACACCCCTCACTGTGACACTAACACACCCCACACCCCTCACTGTGACACCGACACACCCCACACCGCTCACTCTGACACCTACACACCCCACACCCATCACTGTGACAGTGACACACCCCACACCCCTCACTGTAACACTGACACACCCCACACCCCTCACTGTGACACTAACACACCCCACAACCCTCACTGTGACACCGACACACCCCACACCCCTCACTGTAACACTGACACACCCCACACTCCTCACTGTAACACTGACACACCCCACACCCCTCACTGTAACACTGACACACCCCACACCCCTCACTGTGACTCTGAAACACCCACACCCCTCACTGTGACACTGACACACCCCTCACCCCTCACTGTAACTCCGACACACCCCACACCCCTCACTGTGACAGTGACACACCCCACACCCCTCACTGTAACACTGACACACCCCTCACCCCTCACTGTGACACTGACACACCCCACACCCCTCAATGTGACACCTACTCACCCCACACCCCTCACTGTGACACTGACACACCCCTCACCCCTCACTGTGACACTGACACACCCCACATCCCTCACTGTGACACCGACACACCCCACACCCCTCACTGTGACACCTACTCACCCCACACCCCTCACTGTAACACTGACACACCCCACAGCCCTCACTGTGACACTGACACACCCCACACCCCTCACTGTGACCCCGACACACTCCACACCCCTCACTGTGACAGTGACACACTCCACACCCCTCACTGTGACACCGACACACCCCTCACCCCTCACTGTGACACCGACACACCCCACACCCCTCACTGTGACACCGACACACCCCTCACCCCTCACTGTCACAATGACACACCCCACACTCCTCACTGTGACACCGACACACCCCACACCCCCCACTGTAACACTGACAAACCCCACACCCCTCACTGTGACACCGACACACCCCTCACCCCTCACTCTGACACCTACACACCCCACACCCCTCACTGTGACACCGACACACCCCACACCACTCACTGTAATACGGACACACCCCACACCCCTCACTGTGACACCGACACACCCCACACCCCTCACTGTAACACTGACAAACCCCACACCCCCCACTGTAACACTGACACACCCCACACCCTCACTGTAACACTGAGACACCCATCACCACTCACTGTGACACCGACACACCCCTCACCCCTCACTGTGACACCGACACACCCCACACCCCTCACTGTGACACCGACACACCCCACACCCCTCACTGTGACAGTGACACACCCCACACCCCTCACTGTGACACTGACACACCCCACACTCCTCATTGTAACACTGACACACCCCAGACCCCTCACTGTGACACTGATACACCCCACACCCCTCACTGTGACACCGACAAACCCCACACCCCTCACTGTGATAGTGACACACTCCACACCCCTCACTGTGACACCGACACACCCCACACCCCTCACTCTGACACCTACACACCCCTCACCCCTCACTGTAACACCGACACACCCCACACCCCTCACTGTGACACCGACACACCCCACACCCCTCACTGTGACACTAACACACCCCACACTCCTCACTGTAACACTGACACACATCACACCCCTCACTGTGACACCTACACACCCCACACCCCTCACTGTAACACTGATACACCCCACACCCCTCACTGTGACACTGACACACCCCACTCCCCTCACTGTGACACTGACAAACCCCACACCCCTCACTGTAACACTGACACACCCCGCACCCCTCACTGTGACACCTACACACCCCTCACCCCTCACTGTGACACCGACACACCCCACACCCCTCACTGTGACACTGACACACCCCACACTCCTCACTGTAACACTGACACACCCCACACCCCTCACTGTGACACCTACACACCCCTCACCCCTCACTGTGACACTGACACACCCCACACTCCTCACTGTAACACTGACACACCCCACACCCCTCACTGTGACACTGACCCAACCCACACCCCTCACTGTGACTCTGAAACACCCCCACACCCATCACTGTGACACTGACAAACCCCACACCCCTCACTGTAACACTGACAAACCCCACACCCCTCACTGTGACAGTGACACACCCCACACCCCTCACTGTGACACCGACACACCTCACACCCCTCACTGTAACACTGACACACCCCTCACCCCTGACTGTGACACTGAAACACCCCACACCCCTCACTGTGACACTGAAACACCCCACACCCCTCACTGTGACACTGACACACCCCACACCCCTCACTGTGATAGTGACACACTCCACACCACTCAATGTAACACTGACACACCCCACACCCCTCACTGTGACAGTGACACACTCCACACCCCTCACTGTAACACCGACACACCCCACACCCCTCACTGTGACACCGACACACCCCACACCCCTCACTGTGACACTGACACACCCCACACTCCTCACTGTAACACTGACACACCCCACACCCCTCACTGTGACTCTGAAACACCCCCACACCCCTCACTGTGACACCGACACACCTCACACCCCTCACTTTAACACTGACACACCCCTCACTGTGACACTGATACACCCCACACCCCTCACTGTGACACTAACACACCCCACACCCCTCACTGTGACACCGACACACCCCACACCCCTCACTCTGACACCTACACACCCCACACCCATCACTGTGACAGTGACACACCCCACACCCCCTCACTGTAACACTGACACACCCCACACCCCTCACTGTGACACTAACACACCCCACAACCCTCACTGTGACACCTACACATCCCACACCCCTCACTGTGACACTAACACAGCCCACACCCCTCACTGTGACACCGACACACCCCACACCCCTCACTGTGACACCGACACACCCCACACCCCTCACTGTGACTCTGAAACACCCCCACACCCATCACTGTGACACCGACACACCTCACACCCCTCACTGTAACACCGACACACCCCACACCCCTCACTGTGACACCGACACACCCCACACCCCTCACTGTGACACCTACACACCCCACACCTCTCACTGTGACACTGACACACCCCTCACCCCTCACTGTGACACCGGGAAACCCCACACCCTCACTGTAACACTGACACACCCCACACCCCTCACTGTGACACCTACACACCCCACACCCCTCACTGTGACACCTACACACCCCACACCCCTCACTGTGACTCTGAAACACCCCCACACCCATCACTGTGACACTGACAAACCCCACACCCCTCACTGTAACACTGACCCACCCCACACCCCTCACTGTAACACCGACACACCCCACACCCCTCACTGTGACACCGACACACCCCACACCCCTCACTGTGACACTGACACACCCCACACCCCTCACTGTAACACTGACACACCGCACACCCCTCACTGTGACACCGACACATCCCTCACCCCTCACTGTGACACCGGCAAACCCCACACCCTCACTGTAACACTGACACACCCCACACCCCTCACTGTGACACCTACACATCCCACACCCCTCACTGTAACACTGGCAAACCCCACACCCCTCACTGTGACACTGAAACACCCCCACACCCATCACTGTGACACTGACAAACCCCACACCCCTCACTGTAACACTGACCCACCCCACACCCCTCACTGTAACACCGACACACCCCACACCCCTCACTGTGACACCGACACACCCCACACCCCTCACTGTGACACTGACACACCCCACACTCCTCACTGTAACACTGACACACCCCACACCCCTCACTGTGACACTGACCCAACCCACACCCCTCACTGTGACTCTGAAACACCCCCACACCCATCACTGTGACACTGACAAACCCCACACCCCTCACTGTAACACTGACAAACCCCACACCCCTCACTGTGACAGTGACACACCCCACACCCCTCACTGTGACACCGACACACCTCACACCCCTCACTGTAACACTGACACACCCCTCACCCCTGACTGTGACACTGAAACACCCCACACCCCTCACTGTGACACTGACACACCCCACACCCCTCACTGTGATAGTGACACACTCCACACCACTCAATGTAACACTGACACACCCCACACCCCTCACTGTGACAGTGACACACTCCACACCCCTCACTGTAACACCGACACACCCCACACCCCTCACTGTGACACCGACACACCCCACACCCCTCACTGTGACACTGACACACCCCACACTCCTCACTGTAACACTGACACACCCCACACCCCTCACTGTGACTCTGAAACACCCCCACACCCCTCACTGTGACACCGACACACCTCACACCCCTCACTTTAACACTGACACACCCCTCACTGTGACACTGATACACCCCACACCCCTCACTGTGACACTAACACACCCCACACCCCTCACTGTGACACCGACACACCCCACACCGCTCACTCTGACACCTACACACCCCACACCCATCACTGTGACAGTGACACACCCCACACCCCTCACTGTAACACTGACACACCCCACACCCCTCACTGTGACACTAACACACCCCACAACCCTCACTGTGACACCGACACACCCCACACCCCTCACTGTAACACTGACACACCCCACACTCCTCACTGTAACACTGACACACCCCACACCCCTCACTGTAACACTGACACACCCCACACCCCTCACTGTGACTCTGAAACACCCACACCCCTCACTGTGACACTGACACACCCCTCACCCCTCACTGTAACTCCGACACACCCCACACCCCTCACTGTGACAGTGACACACCCCACACCCCTCACTGTAACACTGACACACCCCTCACCCCTCACTGTGACACTGACACACCCCACACCCCTCAATGTGACACCTACTCACCCCACACCCCTCACTGTGACACTGACACACCCCTCACCCCTCACTGTGACACTGACACACCCCACATCCCTCACTGTGACACCGACACACCCCACACCCCTCACTGTGACACCTACTCACCCCACACCCCTCACTGTAACACTGACACACCCCACAGCCCTCACTGTGACACTGACACACCCCACACCCCTCACTGTGACCCCGACACACTCCACACCCCTCACTGTGACAGTGACACACTCCACACCCCTCACTGTGACACCGACACACCCCTCACCCCTCACTGTGACACCGACACACCCCACACCCCTCACTGTGACACCGACACACCCCTCACCCCTCACTGTCACAATGACACACCCCACACTCCTCACTGTGACACCGACACACCCCACACCCCCCACTGTAACACTGACAAACCCCACACCCCTCACTGTGACACCGACACACCCCTCACCCCTCACTCTGACACCTACACACCCCACACCCCTCACTGTGACACCGACACACCCCACACCACTCACTGTAATACGGACACACCCCACACCCCTCACTGTGACACCGACACACCCCACACCCCTCACTGTAACACTGACAAACCCCACACCCCCCACTGTAACACTGACACACCCCACACCCTCACTGTAACACTGAGACACCCATCACCACTCACTGTGACACCGACACACCCCTCACCCCTCACTGTGACACCGACACACCCCACACCCCTCACTGTGACACCGACACACCCCACACCCCTCACTGTGACAGTGACACACCCCACACCCCTCACTGTGACACTGACACACCCCACACTCCTCATTGTAACACTGACACACCCCAGACCCCTCACTGTGACACTGATACACCCCACACCCCTCACTGTGACACCGACAAACCCCACACCCCTCACTGTGATAGTGACACACTCCACACCCCTCACTGTGACACCGACACACCCCACACCCCTCACTCTGACACCTACACACCCCTCACCCCTCACTGTAACACCGACACACCCCACACCCCTCACTGTGACACCGACACACCCCACACCCCTCACTGTGACACTAACACACCCCACACTCCTCACTGTAACACTGACACACATCACACCCCTCACTGTGACACCTACACACCCCACACCCCTCACTGTAACACTGATACACCCCACACCCCTCACTGTGACACTGACACACCCCACTCCCCTCACTGTGACACTGACAAACCCCACACCCCTCACTGTAACACTGACACACCCCGCACCCCTCACTGTGACACCTACACACCCCTCACCCCTCACTGTGACACCGACACACCCCACACCCCTCACTGTGACACTGACACACCCCACACTCCTCACTGTAACACTGACACACCCCACACCCCTCACTGTGACACCTACACACCCCTCACCCCTCACTGTGACACTGACACACCCCACACTCCTCACTGTAACACTGACACACCCCACACCCCTCACTGTGACACTGACCCAACCCACACCCCTCACTGTGACTCTGAAACACCCCCACACCCATCACTGTGACACTGACAAACCCCACACCCCTCACTGTAACACTGACAAACCCCACACCCCTCACTGTGACAGTGACACACCCCACACCCCTCACTGTGACACCGACACACCTCACACCCCTCACTGTAACACTGACACACCCCTCACCCCTGACTGTGACACTGAAACACCCCACACCCCTCACTGTGACACTGAAACACCCCACACCCCTCACTGTGACACTGACACACCCCACACCCCTCACTGTGATAGTGACACACTCCACACCACTCAATGTAACACTGACACACCCCACACCCCTCACTGTGACAGTGACACACTCCACACCCCTCACTGTAACACCGACACACCCCACACCCCTCACTGTGACACCGACACACCCCACACCCCTCACTGTGACACTGACACACCCCACACTCCTCACTGTAACACTGACACACCCCACACCCCTCACTGTGACTCTGAAACACCCCCACACCCCTCACTGTGACACCGACACACCTCACACCCCTCACTTTAACACTGACACACCCCTCACTGTGACACTGATACACCCCACACCCCTCACTGTGACACTAACACACCCCACACCCCTCACTGTGACACCGACACACCCCACACCCCTCACTCTGACACCTACACACCCCACACCCATCACTGTGACAGTGACACACCCCACACCCCTCACTGTAACACTGACACACCCCACACCCCTCACTGTGACACTAACACACCCCACAACCCTCACTGTGACACTGACACTCCCAACACCCCTCACTGTATCACTGACACACCCCACACCCCTCACTGTAACACTGACACACCCCACACCCCTCACTGTGACTCTGAAACACCCACACCCCTCACTGTGACACTGACACACCCCTCACCCCTCACTGTAACTCCGACACACCCCACACCCCTCACTGTGACAGTGACACACCCCACACCCCTCACTGTAACACTGACACACCCCTCACCCCTCACTGTGACACTGACACACCCCACACCCCTCACTGTGACACTGACACACCCCACACCCCTCACTGTGACACCTACTCACCCCACACCCCTCACTGTGACACTGACACACCCCTCACCCCTCACTGTGACACTGACACACCCCACATCCCTCACTGTGACACCGACACACCCCACACCCCTCACTGTGACACCTACTCACCCCACACCACTCACTGTAACACTGACACACCCCACAGCCCTCACTGTGACACTGACACACCCCACACCCCTCACTGTGACCCCGACACACTCCACACCCCTCACTGTGACACCGACACACCCCTCACCCCTCACTGTGACAATGACACACCCCACACTCCTCACTGTGACACCGACACACCCCACACCCCCCACTGTAACACTGACAAACCCCACACCCCTCACTGTGACACCGACACACCCCTCACCCCTCACTCTGACACCTACACACCCCACACCCCTCACTGTGACACCGACACACCCCACACCACTCACTGTAATACGGACACACCCCACACCCCTCACTGTGACACCGACACACCCCACACCCCTCACTGTAACACTGACAAACCCCACACCCCCCACTGTAACACTGACACACCCCACACCCTCACTGTAACACTGAGACACCCATCACCACTCACTGTGACACCGACACACCCCTCACCCCTCACTGTGACACCGACACACCCCACACCGCTCACTGTGACACCTACACATCCCACACCCCTCACTGTGACACCGACACACTCCACACCCCTCACTGTAACACCGACACACCCCACACCCCTCACTGTGACAGTGACACACCCCACACCCCTCACTGTGACACTGACACACCCCACACTCCTCATTGTAACACTGACACACCCCAGACCCCTCACTGTGACACTGATACACCCCACACCCCTCACTGTGACACCGACACACCCCTCACCCCTCACTGTAACACCGACATACCCCACACCCCTCACTGTAACACTGACACACCCCTCATCCCTCACTGTGACACCGACACACCCCACACCCCTCACTGTGACACTGACACACCCCACACTCCTCACTGTAACACTGACACACATCACACCCCTCACTGTGACACCTACACACCCCACACCCCTCACTGTAACACTGATACACCCCACACCCCTCACTGTGACACTGACACACCCCACTCCCCTCACTGTGACACTGACAAACCCCACACCCCTCACTGTAACACTGACACACCCCGCACCCCTCACTGTGACACCTACACACCCCTCACCCCTCACTGTGACACCGACACACCCCACACCCCTCACTGTGACACTGACACACCCCACACTCCTCACTGTAACACTGACACACCCCACACCCCTCACTGTGACACCTACACACCCCACACCCCTCACTGTGACACCGACACACCCCACACCCCTCACTGTAACACTGACAAACCCCACACCCCCCACTGTAACACTGACACACCCCACACCCTCACTGTAACACTGAGACACCCATCACCACTCACTGTGACACCGACACACCCCTCACCCCTCACTGTGACACCGACACACCCCACACCGCTCACTGTGACACCTACACATCCCACACCCCTCACTGTGACACCGACACACTCCACACCCCTCACTGTAACACCGACACACCCCACACCCCTCACTGTGACAGTGACACACCCCACACCCCTCACTGTGACACTGACACACCCCACACTCCTCATTGTAACACTGACACACCCCAGACCCCTCACTGTGACACTGATACACCCCACACCCCTCACTGTGACACCGACACACCCCTCACCCCTCACTGTAACACCGACATACCCCACACCCCTCACTGTAACACCGACATACCCCACACCCCTCACTGTAACACTGACACACCCCTCATCCCTCACTGTGACACCGACACACCCCACACCCCTCACTGTGACACTGACACACCCCACACCCCTCACTGTGACACTGACACACCCCACACCCCTCACTGTGACACTGATACACCCCACACTCCTCACTGTAACACTGACACACATCACACCCCTCACTGTGACACCTACACACCCCACACCCCTCACTGTAACACTGATACACCCCACACCCCTCACTGTGACACTGACACACCCCACTCCCCTCACTGTGACACTGACAAACCCCACACCCCTCACTGTAACACTGACACACCCCGCACCCCTCACTGTGACACCTACACACCCCTCACCCCTCACTGTGACACCGACACACCCCACACCCCTCACTGTGACACTGACACACCCCACACTCCTCACTGTAACACTGACACACCCCACACCCCTCACTGTGACACCTACACACCCCACACCCCTCACTGTGACTCTGAAACACCCCCACACCCAGCACTGTTACACTGACAAACCCCACACCCCTCACTGTAACACTGACAAACCCCACACCCCTCACTGTGACAGTGACACACCCCACACCCCTCACTGTGACACTGACACACCCCTCACCCCTCACTGTGACACTGACACACCCCACACCCCTCACTGTAACACTGACAAACCCCACACCCCTCACTGTGACACTGATACACCCCTCACCCCTCACTGTGACACTGAAACACCCCACACCCCTCACTGTGACACTGATACACCCCACACCCCTCACTGTGACACTAACACACCCCACACCCCTCACTGTGACACCGACACACCCACACCCCTCACTCTGACACCTACACACCCCACACCCTCACTGTGACACTGACATACCCCACACCCCTCACTGTAACACTGACACACCGCACACCCCTCACTGTGACACCGACACACCCCACACCCCTCACTGTAACACTGACACACCCCACACTCCTCACTGTAACACTGACACTCCCCACACCCCTCACTGTGACAGTGACACACTCCACACTCCTCATTGTAACACTGACACACCCCACACCCCTCACTGTGACACCGACACACCCCTCACCCCTCACTGTAACACTGACACACCCCACACCCTCACTGTGACACCGACACACCCCACACCCCTCACTGTGACACTGACACACCCCACACTCCTCACTGTAACACTGACACACCCCACACCCCTCACTGTGACACCGACACACCTCACACCCCTCACTGTAACACTGACACTCCCCACACCCCTCACTGTGACACTGAAACCCCCCACACCCCTCACTGTGACACTGACACACCCCTCACCCCTCACTGTGACACTGACACACCCCACACCTCTCACTGTAACACCGACACACCCCACACCCCTCACTGTGACAGTGACACACCCCACACCCCTCACTGTAACACTGACAAACCCCACAAACCTCACTGTAACACTGACACACCCCACACCCTACACTGTGACACAGACACACCCCACACCCCTCACTGTGACACCGACACACCCCACACCCCTCACTGTGACAGTGACACACCCCACACCCCTCACTGTAACACCGACACACCCCACACCCCTCACTGTAACACCGACACCATCCACACCCCTCACTGTGACAGTGACACACTCCACACCCCTCACTGTGACACCGACACACCCCTGACCCCTCACTGTAACACTGACACACCCCTCACCCCTCACTGTGACACTGACACACCCCACACCCCTCACTGTGACACCTACTCACCCCACACCCCTCACTGTGACACTGACACACCCCACACCCCTCACTGTGACCCCGACACACTCCACACCCCTCACTGTGATAGTGACACACTCCACACCCCTCACTGTGACACCGACACACCCCTCACCCCTCACTGTGACACCGACACACCCCACACCCCTCACTGTGACAGTGACACACTCCACACCCCTCACTGTGACACCGACACACCCCACACCCCTCACTGTATCACTGACACACCCCTCACCCCTCACTCTGACACCTACACACCCCACACCCCTCACTGTGACACCGACACACCCCACACCCCTCACTGTAACACTGACACACCCCACACCCCTCACTGTGACAGCGACACACCCCACACCCCTCACTGTAACACTGACAAACCCCACACCCCTCACTGCAACACTGACACACCCCACACCCTCACTGTGATACCGACACACTCCACACCCCTTACTGTGACACTGACACACCCCTCATCCCTCACTGTGACACAGACACTCACATCACCCCTCACTGTGACACTGACACACCCCTCACCCCTCACTGTGACACTGACACACCCCACACCCCTCACTGTAACACCGACACACCCCACACCCCTCAGTGTAACACTGACAAACCCCTCACCCCTCACTGTGACCCCGACACACCCCACACCCCTCACTGTAACACTGACACAACCCTCACTCTGACACTGACACACCCCTCACTGTAACACTGACACACCCCTCACTGTGACACTGACACACCCCACACCCCTCACTGTAACACCGACACACCCCACACCCCTCAGTGTAACACTGACAAACCCCTCACCCCTCACTGTGACCCCGACACACCCCACACCCCTCACTGTAACACTGACACAACCCTCACTCTGACACTGACACACCCCTCACTGTAACACTGACACACCCCTCACTGTGACACTGACACACCCCACACCCCTCACTGTGACACTGACACACCCCTCACCCCTCACTGTGACACCTACACACCCCTCACCCCTCACTGTGACACCGACACACCCCACACCACTCACTGTGACACCTACACATCCCACACCACTCACTGTAACACCGACACACCCCACACCCCTCACTGTGACAGTGACACACTCCACACCACTCACTGTAACACTGACACACCCCACACCCCTCACTGTGACACCTACACACCCCACACCCCTCACTGTGACACTGACACACCCCACACCCATCACTGTGACACTGACAAACCCCACACCCCCCTCTCTGTAACACTGACCCACCCCACACCCCTCACTGTAACACTGACAAACCCCACACCCCTCACTGTGACAGTGACACACCCCACACCCCTCACTGTGACACTGACACACCCCACACCCCTCACTGTAACAGTGACAAACCCCACACCCCTCACTGTGACAGTGACACACCCCACACTCCTCACCGTGACACTGACAAACCCCACACCCCTCACTGTAACACTGACACACACCACACCCCTCACTGTAACACCGACACACCCCACACCCCTCACTGTGACAGTGACACACTCCACACCACTCACTCTAACACTGACACACCCCACACCGTGACTCTGACACACCCCACACTCCTCATTGTAACACTGACACACCCCACACCCCTCACTGTGACACCGACACACCCCACACTCCTCATTGTAACACTGACACACCCCTCACTGTGACACTGATACACCCCTCACCCCTCACTGTGACACCGACACACCCCACACCCTCACTGTGACACCGACACACCCCACACCCCTCACTGTGACACCTACACACCCCACACCCCTCACTGTGACTCTGAAACACCCCCACACCCATCACTGTGACACCGACACACCTCACACCCCTCACTGTAACACTGACACACCCCTCACCCCTCACTGTGACACTGAAACACCCCACACCCCTCACTGTGACACTGATACACCCCACACCCCTCACTGTAACACTGACAAACCCCACACCCCTCACTGTGACAGTGACACACCCCACACCCCTCACTGTGACACGACACACCCCACACCCCTCACTGTAACACTGACACACCCCACACCCCTCACTGTAACAGTGACAAACCCCACACCCCTCACTGTGACAGTGACACACCCCACACTCCTCACTGTGACACTGACAAACCCCACACCCCTCACTGTAACACTGACACACACCACATCCCTCACTGTAACACCGACACACCCCACACCCCTCACTCTGACAGTGACACACTCCACACCACTCACTCTAACACTGACACACCCCACACCGTGACTCTGACACACCCCACACTCCTCATTGTAACACTGACACACCCCACACCCCTCACTGTGACACTGATACACCCCTCACCCCTACTGTGACACCGACACACCCCACACCCTCACTGTGACACCGACACACCCCACACCCCTCACTGTGACACCTACACACCCCACACCCCTCACTGTGACTCTGAAACACCCCCACACCCATCACTGTGACACCGACACACCTCACACCCCTCACTGTAACACTGACACACCCCTCACCCCTCACTGTGACACTGAAACACCCCACACCCCTCACTGTGACACTGATACACCCCACACCCCTCACTGTGACACTAACACACCCCACACCCCTCACTGTGACACCGACACACCCCACACCCCTCACTCTGACACCTACACACCCCACACCCTCACTGTGACACTGACACACCGCACACCCCTCACTGTAACACTGACACACCGCACACCCCTCACTGTGACACCGACACATCCCACACCCCTCACTGTAACACACACTGACACACCCCACACTCCTCACTGTGACACCGACACACCCCACACCCCTCACTGTGACAGTGACACACTCCACACCACTCACTGTAACACTGACACACCCCACACCGTGACACTGACACACCCCACACTCCTCATTGTAACACTGACACACCCCACACCCCTCACTGTGACACTGATACACCCCTCACCCCTCACTGTGACACCGACACACCCCTCACCCCTCACTGTAACACCGACACACCCCACACCCTCACTGTGACACCGACACACCCCACACCCCTCACTGTGACACTGACACACCCCACACTCCTCACTGTAACACTGACACACCCCACACCCCTCACTGTGACACCTACACACCCCACACCCCTCACTGTGACTCTGAAACACCCCCACACCCATCACTGTGACACCGACACACCTCACACCCCTCACTGTAACACTGACACACCCCTCACCGTGACACTGATACACCCCTCACCCCTCACTGTGACTCTGAAACACCCCACACCCCTCACTGTAACACTGACACACCCCTCACCCCTCACTGTGACACTGAAACACCCCACACCCCTCACTGTGACACTAACACACCCCACACCCCTCACTGTGACACCGACACACCCCACACCCCTCACTGTGACACCTACACACCCCACACCCTCACTGTGACACTGACACACCCCACACCCCTCACTGTAACACTGACACACCGCACACCCCTCACTGTGACACCGACACATCCCACACCCCTCACTGTGACACCGACACACCCCAGACTCCTCACTGTGACACTGACTCACCCCACACCCCTCACTGTAACACCGACACACCACTCACCCCTGACTGTAACACTGACACACCCCACACCCCTCACTGTGACACTAACACACCCCACACCCCTCACTGTAACACCGACACACCCCACACACCTGACTCGGACACAGGCAGACCCCTCACCCTGACAGTGACACTCCCCTCACTCTGACACACTGAGACCCCCCCTCACTTTCACACCGACTCGCTCCTAATGCTTTGCTGATAACATCGGCGGGTGTTTCCTGCCAATTGACTTCCACTATCTCGCCGTCTGAGCTCTCATTACACGTCCGATAGCGAACATGATTTTCCCTTGGCGACACATCCCTTCCCTGTCCGCTGATTCCCCTTTCGCTCTGTCTGTGTGACACTGGGCTGCGGATTCCCCGAGCGCCGCAGCCTCTTGAGTGGCGTTTGATCCCGGAGCTGTCCTCCGACCCCCGGGCTCCCTTCCCTCCCGTCTTCTCCCCGGTGTTGGTCCGCAGCCTTGAACGTTCCTCGCACTTCCCCCAATTATGGGTTGCAATTTTACCGAGGTGACCCCCTTCCCCTTCATCTGCGCGGAACCCATTCCCCCAACCACCCCTCCCATCTGAATTCTTTCGTGGGGGTCTCTGTCTCTAAGGTCTTGAGGGTTGACGTAACTTAAATGCAGGGATAGGCGTGTTCGCGAACGTCATTGTAAAAGCCCGTTCAACGATACTTTACCAATTAAGGATTTTTACAATAAGGGGAGATTGGGAGAGAGAGTTGTGTTATTGCGATCCCCGGGCGCATACCAGGCGCTCACTTCAGCGGAAGGGTCGCTCCGAGAGAAGCTCCCGTGGTGGGACGCCCCAGAGACCGGTACCCCCGCGCAGTCGGTAAGAAACCGAGTACAACTTGCGGTGTGTGTGTGTGTGTGGGGGGTGATGTATGTGAGAAAGAGGGAGACAGGCAGACACAGTGAGAGGGAGAGAGCGAATGAGACAGAGGGAGAAATAGAGAGATGGACACACGCGTAGAGTCAGAGAAAGATAAGTAGAGACGGGCAGATTAACACAGAGAGAGAGGAGACAGAGAGACATACGGGGGGGGGGGGCGGGAGAGCGAAATATAAAAAAAACAGAGATAGAGGGTGAAAATTGCCCCATCCCCTTTTTCAGAGAAATCCAAACAAACTTTTCAAAAAGTGTTGAACAAACTTTAAAACCTTTATCGTTCTTTTTTTTTCGCGGCTGATTTTTTTTTTACGATGCGCTCCCCTCCGCTCTTGTTGTAATTTCACAATCGTGAGTCCTTTAACATCAGATAGAACAACAAGACGCACCCCCCCCCCCCCCCACTCCGTCACTCTCCTGGGAAGTGTTCCAGTTAATGTTCGCAAACATTGCGGTGAAATGCCCGGGAAAGGAAGGGGTTGCAGAGGTTGGCGCGTCTCTGGGAGCTGCGGTACCGGGGTGGGGAGCAGTTCTTCCAACTCTGCGTGTGTTTGTTTAATTAAAATCCACGCTCATTTTTTTTCACGAAGATCCCAATTCGGTAATGCGGATGCAGTTTCCCAAATATGGGAACTGGTTGATTAAGATCTGGAGCGATTCCGTCCGGGAATTCGGGGCGTCCCGCCCTCTGGCGGACGAGACTGTAGCGTTGCAGAGTTTTGGGGGGAATTCTGTCTGTCGGGGTAGATAACACAGACAGACACACACTCACAGGAACATACACTCGCTGACACACGTACAAATTTGTAATTTTACTGGTTTTCACACAGTTTCTCGCTCTCTCCCTCACGCACACACACGCCCTGTCACAATTACTTATCTGCACACACAAATACACACACACACACTCGCTGAGACCTCATACATATTCTCGCACACCTACAAAAACATTCTGAAACACAATACTGGCTCGTACTCGAGACACAGAGGAACACACACACGCCGAGACACTTAGAAGCTCGCACAATACTGACACGCTCGACACACATCGGAACATGCTATCTGTCACATTTAATGGTGCACAATTATACGCTCACTTACCTACACTGACATACACCGACACCCACTCACTCACCGACACACTCGTTGACACAGTTAAACACTCACAAACACAGAGGATACAGATATACACCTCACACAGAGGAATTTACATTCGCTAACACTCTCACATACACATATCCTCACACACTCACCTAGACACACCCACACACAAACAATACTGATATGCACAGGAACACGCACACACAGGAATACACACTCGCTGATGCACACTTACACAATCACATTTAGACTGATAGACACCAAACACATACTCCCTGACAATTACACTCTCATACTTACAGACACATTTACAGGCACACTTGGTTACAGACATTTATACACTCACTAATACAGACAACACAGAAGCACATACAGGAACACACATTCCCTCACACTCACACACACACACACACACACACACACACACACACACACACACACACACACACACACACACACACACACTGTCGTATGACACTCAGACCTAAACAGAAACATACATGGACACTCATTCCAGTAACACTCACTACACAGGTACACACTCACTGACACAGACTAGAGACAAGAACACACCTGTACACCTGCTCGTTAATGCAAATATCTACTCATCCAATCATGGGGCAGCAACTGAATGTGTAAGAGCATACAGACATGGTCAAGAGGATCAGTTGTTGTTCAGATCAAACTTCAGAATGGGGAATGTGATCTAAGTGACTTTGACCGTGGAATGATTGTTGGTGCCAGACAGGGTGATCTGAGTATCTCAGAAACTGCTGATCTCCTGGGATTTTCATGCACAGCAATCTCTAGAGTTTACAGAGAATGGTGTGAAAAACAGTAAGTTGCAGTTCTGTGGGCGAAAACTTTTTGTTAATGAGAGAGGTCGGAGGAGAAAGGTCAGACTGGTTCAAGCTGACAGGAAGGCGACAGTAGCTCAAATAACCACATTACAACAGTGGTGTGCTGAGGAGCATCTCTGAATGCACAACATGTCAAACCTCGCAGTGGACGGGCTACAGCAGCAGAAGACCACGGGCATGCACTCAGTGGCCACTTTATTAGGTACAGGGGGTATCAAAACGACATTGAAGAAAATGGGGGTGGGGGGGGCAACTGATTAATACGTTTGCAGAACCACACAAAAATCAGCAGAGTTCTGGATAGTGAGGAAGTTTGTCAAAGGATTCAGCAGGATATAGACCAATTGGAAACGTGGGCAGAGCAGTGGCAGATGCAATTTAATCTGGAGAAGTTGTAGAAAAGTACAGCACAGAAAGAGGCCCTTTGGCCCATCTAGTCCATGCTGAAACCATTTATTCTGCCTACTCCTATCGACCTGCACCAGGACCATAGCCCTCCACACCCCTCCCATCTACGTACCGATCCAACCTTCTCATAAACGTTGAAATTGAGATGGCACGCGCCACATGCGCTGACAGCTCATTCCACACTCTCACCACCCTCTGAGTGAAGAGGTTTCCCCTTGTTGTCCCCTTAAACTTGTCACCTTTCACCCTTAATCCATGACCTCTTGTAGTCTCACCCAGCTGGTGGAAAAAGCCTGCTTGCATTTACCCCTCATAGTTTTATATACCTCTATCAAATCTCCTCTCAATCTTCTGCATTCCAAGGAATGAAATCCTAACCTATTCAGTCTTTTTCCTTATAACTCAGATCTTCCAGTCCCAGCAACATTCTTGTAAATTTTCTCTGTGCTATTTCAACCTGTAGGTAGGTGACCAAAACTGCACACAGTACTCAAAATTAGACCTCTCCAATGTCTTACAGAATTTTGACTCCTGTACTCAGTACTTTGATTTATGAAGGCCAACGTGCCAAAAGGTTTCTTTACAACCCTATCCACAAGTGTGAGGTGTTGCCTTTTGGGAGGTCCAATGTGAGGGGGAAATGGCAGGACCCTGACCACCACCCCTGTATGGAGGGTCTCTGATGTACAGACGGCTCGGTACGGCAACTGCTTTGCCCGTGACCACAAGAGAGTTGTGGACACACTTCAGTACATCGTGGAAAACATCCTCCCCTCCATGGACTCTTGTCTGTACTCCTCACTGCTTCAGAAAGCATCTGGCATGATCGAAGACCCCCACCCACCGCAGACGTTCTCTCTTCTCCCCTCTCCCATTGGGCAGAAGATACAAAAGCTTGAAAGCACGTCCCGCCTGGCCCAAGGAAAATTCTACTCTGTTGTGGTAGGAGTTTTCAAGAGCTCCCTCGTACGTTAAGTTGGATTCTTGACCCCACAGTCTACCTCGTTATGATCTTGCAAATTATTTCTCTGTAACTGTGACGCTTTATTCTGCATTGTTATTGTTCCACCTCAGTGCACTGTGTAATGAATCAGAGCATAAGACAGAGGAGAAGAATTAGGCCATTCAGCCCATCGAGTCTGCACTGCCGTTTCATCATGGCTTATTTATTTTCCCTCTCAACTCTATTTTCCCCATAACCCTTGACACCCTGACTAATGAAGAACCTTTTAACCTCCGCTTTAAATACACCCAGTGACTTGGCCTCCACAGCCGTCTGTGGCAATGAACTCCACAGATTCACCACCCTCTGGCTTAAAAAAAAAATTCATCCTTGTATTCTGAGGTCACGCCCTCTGGTTCTGCTATAGGAAACATCTTCTCCGCATCCTCCCTTTTGAGATCTTTCAATATTCCATAGGTTTCAGTGAGACCCCCCCCCCCCATTCTTCTAAACTCTGGTGAATACAGACCCAGACTGTCAAACACGCCTCACATGTTAACCCTTTCGTTCCCGGAATCATTCTCATGAACCTCCTCTGGACCATCTCCAGCCCTTTCTGAGCTAAGAGGCCCAGATCTGCTCCCAATACTCCAAGCCTCAGCAGTGTTTTATAAAGACTCAGTATTACATCCTTGCTTTTATATTCTAGTCCTCTCAAAATGAACGCTAACATCACATTTCCCCTCCTCACCACTGACTCAGCCTGCAAATTAATCTTTTAGGAATCGTGCACGAGGACTCCCAAGTCCCTTTGCACCTCTAATTTTTGAATTTTATCACCATTTAGAAAATAGTCTCTGCTTTTATTCCTTCTAGCAAAGTATGTGACAGTGCCCTTCCCAACACTGTATTCCATCTGCTGCTTCATTGCCCTGTCTCCTAAACTGTCTAAGTCCTTCTGCAGATCCTCTGCTACCTCAGCATTACCTGCCCCTCCACCACTCTTTGTATCGTCTGCAAATCTGGCCGCAAAGCCATCAATTCCATCATCCAAGTCATGGCATACAATGTAAAAAGAATCAGCCCCAACGCAGACCCCTGCGGAACACTCATAGTCACCAGCAGCCAACCAGAAAAGGCTCCCTTTATTCCCACTCTTTGCCTCCTGCCAACCAGCCAATCTTCTATCCGTGCTAATCTCTTTCCTGTAATACCATGGGCTCTTAACTTGGCATCTTGTCAAAGGCCTTCTGAAAAGCCAAGTACACAACTCCCAAATTATGAACAGTCTTTAAGGCAAGTTTTTCACTGTACCTCGATGCATACGACAATAATTAACCAATCACAGCTCCTCGAAAAGAGGGAACAAGTGTGGACAGCACAGTAAAGAAGGCGTCCGGCATGCTCGCCTTCACTGATTGGTGGAGTGGGAGGGGCAGCGGGCACGTGTGCAGAGGCTGGTCTGGTGTGTAAAACTTTGCCCGGGATAAACTTGGAATATCGTGTGTGGTCTGGTCGTCCCCATTGCGAGGATGGTGCAGAGCCTGTGGAGAGGCTGCAGGGGAGATTCACCAGGATGCTGCCTGGATTAGAGGGGGTGCAGGGGAGATTCACCAGGATGCTGCCTGGATTAGAGAGGGTGCAGGGGAGATTCACCAGGGTGCTGCCTGGATTAGAGAGGGTGCAGGGGAGATTCACCAGGATGCTGCCTGGATTAGAGAGGGTGCAGAGGAGATTCACCAGGGTGCTGCCTGGATTAGAGAGGGTGCAGGGGAGATTCACCAGGATGCTGCCTGGATTAGAGAGGGTGCAGAGGAGATTCACCAGGATGCTGCCTGGATTAGAGAGGGTGATCTAGAAGGAGAGGTTGGACAAACTTGGGTTGTTTTCTCTGGAGCGCCGGAGACCCGATAGAGGCATATGGAATTATAGGTGTGCATAGCGCAGCTATAGTACTAACAGCCCTTTGGCCTGTTATATTCTGCTGACCTTTTAACCTACTCCAATGTCAATCTAACCTTTCCCTCACATGTAACCTTTCACTTTTCTTTCAGCCATGTGAGTCTCTTAAATGCCTCCAGTGTATCTGCCTCTACTACCACCCATTGCAGGGTGTTTCACACACTCACCACTCTGTGTATAAAAACTTATCTCTGACTCCTCTCCCCCCCCCCCCCATACTTTCCTGCAATCACCTTAAGGTTATGTCTCTGTCCTATGAGGCATTTCCACTCTGGCTGTCCGCTCGATCTCTGCCTCTTACTATCTTGTACACCTCTATCAAGTCACTTCTCATCCTCCATCGCGCCAAAATGAAAAGCCCCAGCTCACTCAACCTTTCCTCACATGACGCGCTCTTTAGTCCAGGCAGCATCCTGGTGAATCTCCTCTGCACCCTCTCTAATCCAGGCAGCATCCTGGTGAATCTCCTCTGCACCCTCCCTAATCCAGGCAGCATCCTGGTGAATCTCCTTTGCACCCTCTCTAATCCAGGCAGCATCCTGGTGAATCTCCTCTGCACCCTCTCTAATCCAGGCAGCACCCTGGTGAATCTCCTCTGCACCCTCTCTAATCCAGGCAGCATCCTGGTGAATCTCCCCTGCACCCTCTCTAATCCAGGCAGCATCCTGGTGAATCTCCTTTGCACCCTCTCTAATCCAGGCAGCATCCTGGTGAATCTCCTTTGCACCCTCTCTAATCCAGGCAGCATCCTGGTGAATCTCCTCTGCACCCTCTCTAATCCAGGCAGCATCCTGGTGAATCTCCCCTGCACCCTCTCTAATCCGGGCAGCATCCTGGTGAATCTCCTTTGCACCCTCTCTAATCCAGGCAGCACCCTGGTGAATCGGCTCTGCACCCTCTCTAAAGCTTCCCATCCTTGCAATGACTTCAATAACAATTTCTTCTCCCTTCTGTTGATCACCTCCCCCTGCCATCACCCTGACTGGGGCACAGGCTGCTCGACAGAGTCCCCTGTCCTGGGACAATAGAAGTTTGATCAGCCGTGAGGCTTCGGCTTTCACCACACTATTTCATACAGAAATGTGCAAAAGTCTTAGGCACCCTAGATCTGTAATGTTTTCCGATGGTATGGTCTCCTCAGAGCCCTGATCTTAACATCATCAAGGCTGCCTGAGGTTCTGGAGAGACAGAAGCAAGTGAGACAGCCAAAATCTACAGAGGAATTGTGACAAATTCTCCAAGACGCCTGGAGCAACCTAGCAGCTGATTCTCTTATAAAACTGCTTGACAATACCAAAGATGAAGTTTTAAAGGCACAGAGTGGTCACACCAAATATTGATTTGATTTTGTTTACTGCTCTTTACAGAAACTTCTCATTTCTTTAATTTTGAAAGCATCTTCACTTTAGAGTCTTTGAAAAGTACAGCGCAAAAACAGGCCCTTTGGCCCATCTAGTCCATGCCGAGCAATTTAAACTACCTGGTCCCATTGACCTGCCCCGGGACCATAGCCCCACCTATCCAAACTTCTCCTCAACGTTGCAATCGAGCTCGCATGCAGCTCATTCCGCACTCTCACGGCCCTCTGAGGGAAGAACTTTCCCCTCACGTTCCTCGTAAACTTCTCACCTTTCGCCGTTAACCCATGGCCTTGAGTTGTCGTCCCGCCCGACTTCAGTGGAAAAAGCCTGCTTTGTGTTTGCCCTATCTACAACCCTGATCATTTTGTATCTCTCTATCACATCTCCTCTCAGTCTTCTGCATTCCAAGGAATAAAGTCCTAACCTGTTCAATCTTTCCTTGTAAATCAGATCCTCCAGACCCGGCAACATCCTTTGGTAAATTTCCTCTCTACTCTTTCAACTGCAGTTACATCTTCCCCGTAGGTAGGTGAGCAAAACTTCACACCCTGCTCCAACTTTGCAGATTTGTTTCAACATGTGCCGAAGATTTTTGTGCAGTGCTGTACGCCCTCCGGGCGAAGATCCTTCCTCTCTGAGGGCTGAGGTCTTTGGAGTTTCTGTAGCTCTGGGTTTTTACGGGACGGGGTTGCCGGCCCCGTGTGCAGCCGGGCTTGGGGTGGAGTTATTGCTCTGTTTCCCTTGTTGTACCTCGGAGATCGGTATCTTGAAGTGATCTGGGTGGATTCCGATTTCAGCTTTGTTATCTCTGACCTGCACAACTGTGCAAATGTCGCAGGCACATATAAATATAAATAGAAATATATATATATGTATTTATTTCTATATATAGCTCGCACAGTACTGTAGTAATTTTATATATTGCACTATACTACTGTCGCAAAAAAAAAAACTAATTCCATGACCTACATGAGTGATGATAAACCCGATTCCGATATGGGCCTCAAGATTGATCTTGGAGAAGGTTAAAGGGTCAGCACAACATCATGGGCCGAAGGGCAGGCACTGTGCTTTAATGTTTCTGGGAATGAAGGGGTTAACATATGAGGAGCATTTGGGCCTGTACTCATTGGAATCTAAGGCATTGACACCTACTGAGCGTTGACAGGACTAGATAGGGTGGTTGTGGAGAGGATGTTTCCTCTGGCGGGGGTCTCCAAAACCAGAGGGCA
>NW_027277541.1:0-27188 GCF_030028105.1 Mobula birostris
CTCTCTGCCCTCTGCTGTCTGTGATCTTTACTCTCTGCCCTCAGGTCTGTGTGATTTTTACTCTCTGCACTCTGTTCTATGTGATGCTTACTCTCTGCACTCAGCTCTCTGAGATTCTTACTCTCTGCACTCTGATCTCTGGGATTTTTATTCTCTGCAATCCGTTCTCTGTGAAATTGGCTTTCCGCACTCTGATCCCTGTGATTTTTACTCTCTTCACTCTGCTGTCTGTGATTTTTATTCCCTGCACACTTCTCTCTGTGATTTTTTACACTCCACACTCTGCTGTCTGTGATTTTTACTCTGCCAATTCTGCTCTCTGTGGATTTTACTCTCCGCACTCTGTTCTCTGTGATTTTTACTCTCTGCACTATGTTCTCTGTGATTTTTACTCTCCGCACTGTGCTCTCTCTAATTTTTAATCTCCTCACTCTGCTCTCTGTGATTTTTATCTCTACACTCGGGACTCTGTGAATTTTACTCTCTGTACTCTGCTCTCTGTGATCTTTACTCACCGCAGTCTGCTGTCTGTGATTTTTACTCTCCGCACTCTATTCTCAGAGGTTTTTACACTCAGCACTCTGTTTTCTGTCATTTTTACTCTCTGCACTCTGCGCTCTGTGATTTTTACACTCTGCACTCTAATTTCTGTGATTTTCACTCTCTGCACTGTGCGCTCTGTTATTTTTTTCTCTCTGCACTGTGTTCTCTGTGATTTTTTCTCTCTGCACTGTGTTCTCTGTGATTTTTACTCTCCGCATTGTGCTCTCTCTGATTTTTACTCTCTGCACTCTGATCTCTGAAATTTTTACTCTCCGCACTCCGATCTCTGTGATTTTTATTCTCTGGCCTCTGCTCTCTGTGAGTTTTATTATCAGCACTCCATTCTTAGAGGTTTTTACTCTCCGCACTTTGCCCTCTGAGATTTTTACTCTCTGCACTCTGCTCTCTGTGCTTCTTACTCTCTGCACTCAGCTCTCTGTGATTTTTACTCTCAGCACTGGGCACTCTGTGATTTTCACCTCTCTTCATTCTGGTCTCTGTGATATTTACTCTCCGCACTGTGCTCTCTCTAATTTTTACTCTCTGTACTCTGCTCTCTGTGATTTTTACTCTCTGCACTCTGATTTCTGTGATTTTCACTCTCTGCATTCTGTCTCCGTGATTTTTACTCTCTGCACTCAGCTGTCTGTGGCCTTTACTCTCTGCACTCTGCTCTCTGTGATTTTTTTTTACTCTCTGCACACAGATCTCTGTGATTTTTACTCTCTGCACTCTGATCTCTGTGATTTTTACGATCTGCACTCTGATCTCTGTCATTTTCACTCTCCGCACTCTGATCTCTGTGATTTTTATTCTCTGCCCTCTGCTCTCTGTGAGTTTTATTATCAGCACTCCATTCTTAGTGATTTTTACTCTCCGCACTCTGCCCTCTGAGATTTTTACTCTCTGCACTCTGCTCTCTGTGATTTCTACTCTCTGGACTCTGTCCTCTGTGATTTTTATTCTCCACACTCTGCTCTCTCTGATTTTTATTCTCTGCGCTCTGCTCTCTCTGATTTTTAATCTCCTCACTCTGCTCTCTGTGATTTTTACTCTCTACACTAGGGAATCTGTGAATTTTACTCTCTGCACCCTGCTCTCTGTGATTTTTAATAACTGCACTATGCTCTCTGCGATTTTTACTCTCCGCACTCTGTTCTCTTTGCTTTTTACACTCTGCACTCTGTACCCTGTCATTTTTACTCTCTGCACTCTGATCTCTGTTATTTTTATTCTCCGCACTCTGCTCTCTCTGATTTTTCATCTCTGCACTCTGCTCTCTGTGATTTTTACTCTCTGCACTCGGTACTCTGTGATTTATTTTCTCTCCGCACTGTGTTCTCTGTGATTTTTACAGTCTGCTCTCTGTTCTCTGTCATTTTTACTCTCCGCACCCTGCTCTCTGTGATTTTTAATCACTGCACTATGCTCTCTGTGATTTTTACTCTCTGCACTCTGTTCTCTGTGATGTTTGCTCTCCGCACTATGATCTCTGAGAGTCTTACTCTCTGCCCTCTGCTCTCTGTGATCTTTACTCTCTGCCCTCAGGTCTGTGTGATTTTTACTCTCTGCACTCTGTTCTATGTGATGCTTACTCTCTGCACTCAGCTCTCTGAGATTCTTACTCTCTGCACTCTGATCTCTGGGATTTTTATTCTCTGCAATCCGTTCTCTGTGATTTTGGCTTTCCGCACTCTGATCCCTGTGATTTTTACTCTCTTCACTCTGCTGTCTGTGATTTTAATTCCCTGCACACTTCTCTCTGTGATTTTTACACTCCGCACTCTGCTGTCTGTGATTTTACTCTCTGTACTCTGTTCTCTTTGAATTTTACAGTCTGCACTCTGATCTCGGTGATACTTACTCTCTGCACTTTGCTCTCTCTGATTTCAAATCTCCGTACTCTGCTGTCTGTGATTTTTACACTCTGCACTCAGCTGTCTGTGATTTTTACTCTCTGCACTCGGCACTCCGTGATTTTTACTCTCTGTACTCTGCTCTCTGTGATATTCACTCTCTTCACTCTGCCCTCTGAGATTTTTACTCTCTGCACAATGCTCTCTGTGATTTCTACTCTCTGCACTCTGTTCTCTGTGATTTTTATTCTCCGCACTCTGCTCTCTCTGATTTTTAATCTCCGCACTCTGCTTTCTGCGATTTTTACTCTCTGCACTCAGCTGTCTGTGATTTTACTCTCTGTACTCTGTTCTCTTTGATTTTTACAGTCTGCACTCTGATCTCGGTGATACTTACTCACTGCACTCTGTTCTCTGTGACTTTTACTCTGCATTCTTCTGTCTGTGATTTTCACTCTCTGCATTCTGTCTCTGTGATTTTTACTCTCTGCACTCGGTACTCTGTGATTTATTTTCTCTCCGCACTGTGTTCTCTGTGATTTTTACAGTCTGCTCTCTGTTCTCTGTCATTTTTACTCTCCGCACCCTGCTCTCTGTGATTTTTAATCACTGCACTATGCTCTCTGTGATGTTTACTCTCTGCACTCTGTTCTCTGTGATGTTTGCTCTCCGCACTATGATCTCTGATAGTCTTACTCTCTGCCATCTGCTCTCTGTGATCTTTACTCTCTGCCCTCAGGTCTGTGTGATGTTACTCTCTGCACTCTGTTCTCTGTGATGCTTACTCTCTGCACTCAGCGCTCTGAGATTCTTACTCTCTGCACTCTGATCTCTGGGATTTTTATTCTGTGCAATCCGTTCTCTGTGATTTTGGCTTTCCGCACTCTGATCCCTGTGATTTTTACTCTCTTCACTCTGCTGTCTGTGATTTTATTCCCTGCACACTTCTCTCTGTGATTTTTACACTCCGCACTCTGCTGTCTGTGATTTTTACTCTGCCAATTCTGCTCTCTGTGGTTTTTACTCTCCGCACTCTGTTCTCTGAGATTTTTACTCTCTGCACTATGTTCTCTGTGATTATTACTCTGTGCACTCTGTTCTCTGTGATTTTTGCTCTCCGCACTCTGTTCTCTGTGATTTTTACTCTCTGCACTCTAATTTCTGTGATTTTCACTCTCTGCACTCTGCGCTCTGGGATTTTTACTCTCTGCACTCTGTTCTCTGTGATTTTTACTCCCCGCACTGTGCTCTCTCTAATTTTTACTCTCTGCACTCTATTCTCTGTGATTTTTACTCTCCGCACTGTGCTCTCTCTAATTTTTAATCTCCTCACTCTGCTGTCTGTGATTTTTACTCTCTACACTCGGGAATCTGTGAATTTTACTCTCTGTACTCTGCTCTCTGTGATCTTTACTCACCGCAGTCTGCTGTCTGTGATTTTTACTCTCCGCACTCTATTCTCAGAGATTTTTACTCTCACCACTCTGTTTTCTGTCATTTTTACTCTCTGCACTTTGCGCTCTGTGATTTTTTTTTCTCTCTGCACTGTGTTCTCTGTGATTTTTACTCTCCGCACTGTGCTCTCTCTGATTTTTACTCTCTGCACTCTGATCTCTGAAATTTTTTACTCTCCGCACTCCGATCTCTGTGATTTTTATTCTCTGGCCTCTGCTCTCTGTGAGTTTTATTATCAGCACTCCATTCTTAGAGGTTTTTACTCTCCGCACTTTGCCCTCTGAGATTTTTACTCTCTGCACTCTGCTCTCTGTGATTCCTACTCTCTGGACTCTGTTCTCTCTGAGTTTTATTCTCCTCACTCTGCTCTCTGTGCTTCTTACTCTCTGCACTCAGCTCTCTGTGATTTTTACTCTCAGCACTGGGCACTCTGTGATTTTCACTCTCTTCATTCTGGTCTCTGTGATATTTACTCTCCGCACTGTGCTCTCTCTAATTTTTACTCTCTGTACTCTGCTCTCTGTGATTTTTACTCTCTGCACTCTGATTTCTGTGATTTTCACTCTCTGCATTCTGTCTCTGTGATTTTTACTCTCCGCACCCTGCTCTCTGTGATTTTTAATCTCTGCACTACGCTCTCTGTGATTTTTACTCTCTGCACTCGGCACTCTGTGATTTTTACTCTCTATACTCTGCTCTCTGTGATATTCAATCTCTTCACTCTGCCCTCTGAGATTTTTACTCTCTGCACTCTGCTCTCTGTGATTTCTAATCTGTGCACTCTGTTCTCTGTGATTTTTATTCTCCGCACTCTGCTCTCTCTGATTTTTAATCTCCACACTCTGCTCTCTGTGATTTTTACTCTCTGCACTCAACTGTCTGTTATTTTTACTCACTGCACTCGGTACTCTGTGATTTTTTTTTTTCTCTCCGCACTGTGTTCTCTGTGATTTTCACAGTCTGCTCTCTGTTCTCTGTCATTTTTACTCTCTGCACCCTGCTCTCTGTGATTTTTAATAACTGCACTATGCTCTCTGCGATTTTTACTCTCCGCACTCTGTTCTCTTTGCTTTTTACACTCTGCACTCTGTACCCTGTCATTTTTACTCTCTGCACTCTGATCTCTGTTATTTTTATTCTCCGCACTCTGCTCTCTCTGATTTTTCATCTCTGCACTCTGCTCTCTGTGATTTTTACTCTCTGCACTCGGTACTCTGTGATTTATTTTCTCTCCGCACTGTGTTCTCTGTGATTTTTACAGTCTGCTCTCTGTTCTCTGTCATTTTTACTCTCCGCACCCTGCTCTCTGTGATTTTTAATCACTGCACTATGCTCTCTGTGATGTTTACTCTCTGCACTCTGTTCTCTGTGATGTTTGCTCTCCGCACTATGATCTCTGAGAGTCTTACTCTCTGCCCTCTGCTCTCTGTGATCTTTACTCTCTGCCCTCAGGTCTGTGTGATGTTTACTCTCTGCACTCTGTTCTCTGTGATGCTTACTCTCTGCACTCAGCTCTCTGAGATTCTTACTCTCTGCACTCTGATCTCTGGGATTTTTATTTTCTGCAATCCGTTCTCTGTGATTTTGGCTTTCCGCACTCTGATCCCTGTGATTTTTACTCTCTTCACTCTGCTGTCTGTGATTTTTATTCCCTGCACACTTCTCTCTGTGATTTTTACACTCCGCACTCTGCTGTCTGTGATTTTTACTCTGCCAATTCTGCTCTCTGTGGTTTTTACTCTCCGCACTCTGTTCTCTGAGATTTTTACTCTCTGCACTATGTTCTCTGTGATTATTACTCTGTGCACTCTGTTCTCTGTGATTTTTGCTCTCCGCACTCTGTTCTCTGTGATTTTTACTCTCTGCACTCTAATTTCTGTGATTTTCACTCTCTGCACTCTGCGCTCTGGGATTTTTACTCTCTGCACTCTGTTCTCTGTGATTTTTACTCCCCGCACTGTGCTCTCTCTAATTTTTACTCTCTGCACTCTATTCTCTGTGATTTTTACTCTCCGCACTGTGCTCTCTCTAATTTTTAATCTCCTCACTCTGCTGTCTGTGATTTTTACTCTCTACACTCGGGAATCTGTGAATTTTACTCTCTGTACTCTGCTCTCTGTGATCTTTACTCACCGCAGTCTGCTGTCTGTGATTTTTACTCTCCGCACTCTATTCTCAGAGATTTTTACTCTCACCACTCTGTTTTCTGTCATTTTTACTCTCTGCACTTTGCGCTCTGTGATTTTTTTTCTCTCTGCACTGTGTTCTCTGTGATTTTTACTCTCCGCACTGTGCTCTCTCTGATTTTTACTCTCTGCACTCTGATCTCTGAAATTTTTACTCTCCGCACTCCGATCTCTGTGATTTTTATTCTCTGGCCTCTGCTCTCTGTGAGTTTTATTATCAGCACTCCATTCTTAGAGGTTTTTACTCTCCGCACTTTGCCCTCTGAGATTTTTACTCTCTGCACTCTGCTCTCTGTGATTCCTACTCTCTGGACTCTGTTCTCTCTGAGTTTTATTCTCCTCACTCTGCTCTCTGTGCTTCTTACTCTCTGCACTCAGCTCTCTGTGATTTTTACTCTCAGCACTCGGCACTCTGTGATTTTCACTCTCTTCATTCTGGTCTCTGTGATATTTACTCTCCGCACTGTGCTCTCTCTAATTTTTACTCTCTGTACTCTGCTCTCTGTGATTTTTACTCTCTGCACTCTGATTTCTGTGATTTTCACTCTCTGCATTCTGTCTCCGTGATTTTTACTCTCTGCACTCAGCTGTCTGTGGCCTTTACTCTCTGCACTCTGCTCTCTGTGATTTTTTTTTTACTCTCTGCACACAGATCTCTGTGATTTTTACTCTCTGCACTCTGATCTCTGTGATTTTTACGATCTGCACTCTGATCTCTGTCATTTTTACTCTCCGCACTCTGATCTCTGTGATTTTTATTCTCTGCCCTCTGCTCTCTGTGAGTTTTATTATCAGCACTCCATTCTTAGTGATTTTTACTCTCCGCACTCTGCCCTCTGAGATTTTTACTCTCTGCACTCTGCTCTCTGTGATTTTTATTCTCTGCACTCTGCTCTCTCTGATTTTTAATCTCCTCACTCTGCTCTCTGTGATTTTTACTCTCTACACTAGGGAATCTGTGAATTTTACTCTCTGCACTCAGCTGTCTGTGATTTTTACTCTCTGCACTCGGTACTCTGTGATTTTTTTTTTCTCTCCGCACTGTGTTCTCTGTGATTTTCACAGTCTGCTCTCTGTTCTCTGTCATTTTTACTCTCTGCACCCTGCTCTCTGTGATTTTTAATCACTGCACTATGCTCTCTGCGATTTTTACTCTCCGCACTCTGTTCTCTTTGATTTTTACAGTCTGCTCTCTGTTCCCTGTCATTTTTACTCTCTGCACTCTGATCTCTGTTATTTTTATTCTCCGCACTCTGCTCTCTCTGATTTTTCATCTCTGCACTCTGCTCTCTGTGATTTTTACTCTCTGCACTCGGTACTCTGTGATTTATTTTCTCTCCGCACTGTGTTCTCTGTGATTTTTACAGTCTGCTCTCTGTTCTCTGTCATTTTTACTCTCCGCACCCTGCTCTCTGTGATTTTTAATCACTGCACTATGCTCTCTGTGATTTTTACTCTCTGCACTCTGTTCTCTGTGATGTTTGCTCTCCGCACTATGATCTCTGAGAGTCTTACTCTCTGCCCTCTGCTCTCTGTGATCTTTACTCTCTGCCCTCAGGTCTGTGTGATTTTTACTCTCTGCACTCTGTTCTATGTGATGCTTACTCTCTGCACTCAGCTCTCTGAGATTCTTACTCTCTGTACTCTGATCTCTGGGATTTTTATTCTCTGCAATCCGTTCTCTGTGATTTTGGCTTTCCGCACTCTGATCCCTGTGATTTTTACTCTCTTCACTCTGCTGTCTGTGATTTTAATTCCCTGCACACTTCTCTCTGTGATTTTTACACTCCGCACTCTGCTGTCTGTGATTTTACTCTCTGTACTCTGTTCTCTTTGAATTTTACAGTCTGCACTCTGATCTCGGTGATACTTACTCTCTGCACTCTGCTCTCTCTGATTTCAAATCTCCGTACTCTGCTGTCTGTGATTTTTACACTCTGCACTCAGCTGTCTGTGATTTTTACTCTCTGCACTCGGCACTCCGTGATTTTTACTCTCTGTACTCTGCTCTCTGTGATATTCACTCTCTTCACTCTGCCCTCTGAGATTTTTACTCTCTGCACAATGCTCTCTGTGATTTCTACTCTCTGCACTCTGTTCTCTGTGATTTTTATTCTCCGCACTCTGCTCTCTCTGATTTTTAATCTCCGCACTCTGCTTTCTGCGATTTTTACTCTCTGCACTCAGCTGTCTGTGATTTTTACTCTCTGTACTCTGTTCTCTTTGATTTTTACAGTCTGCACTCTGATCTCGGTGATACTTACTCACTGCACTCTGTTCTCTGTGACTTTTACTCTGCATTCTTCTGTCTGTGATTTTCACTCTCTGCATTCTGTCTCTGTGATTTTTACTCTCTGCACACTGATCTCTGTGACTTTTACTCTCTGCACTCTGCTCTCTGTGATTTTTTTTACTCTCTGCACACAGATCTCTGTGATTTTTACTCTCTGCACTCTGATCTCTGTGATTTTTACGATCTGCACTCTGATCTCTGTAATTTTTACTCTCCGCACCCTGATGTCTGTGATTTTTATTCTCTGCCCTCTGCTCTCTGTGAGTTTTATTATCAGCACTCCATTCTTAGTGATCTTTACTCTCCGCACTCTGCTCTCTCTGATTTTTATTCTCCCCACTCTGCTCTCTGTGATTTTTACTCTCTGGACTCTGTCCTCTGTGATATTTTATTCTCCACACTCTGCTCTCTCTGATTTTATTCTCTGCACTCTGCTCTCTCTGATTTTTAATCTCCTCACTCTGCTCCCTGTGATTTTTACTCTCTACACTCGGGAATCTGTGAATTTTACTCTCTGCACTCAGCTGTCTGTGATTTTTACTCTCTGCACTCGGTACTCTGTGATTTTTTTTTTCTCTCCGCACTGTGTTCTCTGTGATTTTCACAGTCTGCTCTCTGTTCTCTGTCATTTTTACTCTCTGCACCCTGCTCTCTGTGATTTTTAATCACTGCACTATGCTCTCTGCGATTTTTACTCTCCGCACTCTGTTCTCTTTGATTTTTACAGTCTGCACTCTGTTCCCTGTCATTTTTACTCTCTGCACTCTGATCTCTGTTATTTTTATTCTCCGCACTCCTGCTCTCTCTGATTTTTCATCTCTGCACTCTGCTCTCTGTGATTTTTACTCTCTGCACTCGGTACTCTGTGATTTATTTTCTCTCCGCACTGTGTTCTCTGTGATTTTTACAGTCTGCTCTCTGTTCTCTGTCATTTTTACTCTCCGCACCCTGCTCTCTGTGATTTTTAATCACTGCACTATGCTCTCTGTGATTTTTACTCTCTGCACTCTGTTCTCTGTGATGTTTGCTCTCCGCACTATGATCTCTGAGAGTCTTACTCTCTGCCCTCTGCTCTCTGTGATCTTTACTCTCTGCCCTCAGGTCTGTGTGATTTTTATTCTCTGCACTCTGTTCTATGTGATGCTTACTCTCTGCACTCAGCTCTCTGAGATTCTTACTCTCTGCACTCTGATCTCTGGGGATTTTTATTCTCTGCAATCCGTTCTCTGTGATTTTGGCTTTCCGCACTCTGATCCCTGTGATTTTACTCTCTTCACTCTGCTGTCTGTGATTTTAATTCCCTGCACACTTCTCTCTGTGATTTTTACACTCCGCACTCTGCTGTCTGTGATTTTACTCTCTGTACTCTGTTCTCTTTGAATTTTACAGTCTGCACTCTGATCTCGGTGATACTTACTCTCTGCACTCTGCTCTCTCTGATTTCAAATCTCCGTACTCTGCTGTCTGTGATTTTTACACTCTGCACTCAGCTGTCTGTGATTTTTACTCTCTGCACTCGGCACTCCGTGATTTTTACTCTCTGTACTCTGCTCTCTGTGATATTCACTCTCTTCACTCTGCCCTCTGAGATTTTTACTCTCTGCACAATGCTCTCTGTGATTTCTACTCTCTGCACTCTGTTCTCTGTGATTTTTATTCTCCGCACTCTGCTCTCTCTGATTTTTAATCTCCGCACTCTGCTTTCTGCGATTTTTACTCTCTGCACTCAGCTGTCTGTGATTTTTACTCTCTGTACTCTGTTCTCTTTGATTTTTACAGTCTGCACTCTGATCTCGGTGATACTTACTCACTGCACTCTGTTCTCTGTGACTTTTACTCTGCATTCTTCTGTCTGTGATTTTCACTCTCTGCATTCTGTCTCTGTGATTTTTACTCTCTGCACTCGGTACTCTGTGATTTATTTTCTCTCCGCACTGTGTTCTCTGTGATTTTTACAGTCTGCTCTCTGTTCTCTGTCATTTTTACTCTCCGCACGCCTGCTCTGTGATTTTTAATCACTGCACTATGCTCTCTGTGATGTTTACTCTCTGCACTCTGTTCTCTGTGATGTTTGCTCTCCGCACTATGATCTCTGATAGTCTTACTCTCTGCCATCTGCTCTCTGTGATCTTTACTCTCTGCCCTCAGGTCTGTGTGATGTTTACTCTCTGCACTCTGTTCTCTGTGATGCTTACTCTCTGCACTCAGCGCTCTGAGATTCTTACTCTCTGCACTCTGATCTCTGGGATTTTTATTCTCTGCAATCCGTTCTCTGTGATTTTGGCTTTCCGCACTCTGATCCCTGTGATTTTTACTCTCTTCACTCTGCTGTCTGTGATTTTTATTCCCTGCACACTTCTCTCTGTGATTTTTACACTCCGCACTCTGCTGTCTGTGATTTTTACTCTGAAAATTCTGCTCTCTGTGGTTTTTACTCTCCGCACTCTGTTCTCTGAGATTTTTACTCTCTGCACTATGTTCTCTGTGATTATTACTCTGTGCACTCTGTTCTCTGTGATTTTTGCTCTCCGCACTCTGTTCTCTGTGATTTTTACTCTCTGCACTCTAATTTCTGTGATTTTCACTCTCTGCACTCTGCGCTCTGGGATTTTTACTCTCTGCACTCTGTTCTCTGTGATTTTTACTCCCCGCACTGTGCTCTCTCTAATTTTTACTCTCTGCACTCTATTCTCTGTGATTTTTACTCTCCGCACTGTGCTCTCTCTAATTTTAATCTCCTCACTCTGCTGTCTGTGATTTTTACTCTCTACACTCGGGAATCTGTGAATTTTACTCTCTGTACTCTGCTCTCTGTGATCTTTTACTCACCGCAGTCTGCTGTCTGTGATTTTTACTCTCCGCACTCTATTCTCAGAGATTTTTACTCTCACCACTCTGTTTCTGTCATTTTTACTCTCTGCACTTTGCGCTCTGTGATTTTTTTTCTCTCTGCACTGTGTTCTCTGTGATTTTTACTCTCCGCACTGTGCTCTCTCTGATTTTTACTCTCTGCACTCTGATCTCTGAAATTTTTACTTTCCGCACTCCGATCTCTGTGATTTTTATTCTCTGGCCTCTGCTCTCTGTGAGTTTTATTATCAGCACTCCATTCTTAGAGGTTTTTACTCTCCGCACTTTGCCCTCTGAGATTTTTACTCTCTGCACTCTGCTCTCTGTGATTCCTACTCTCTGGACTCTGTTCTCTCTGAGTTTTATTCTCCTCACTCTGCTCTCTGTGCTTCTTACTCTCTGCACTCAGCTCTCTGTGATTTTTACTCTCAGCACTGGGCACTCTGTGATTTTCACTCTCTTCATTCTGGTCTCTGTGATATTTACTCTCCGCACTGTGCTCTCTCTAATTTTTACTCTCTGTACTCTGCTCTCTGTGATTTTTACTCTCTGCACTCTGATTTCTGTGATTTTCACTCTCTGCATTCTGTCTTCTGTGATTTTTACTCTCCGCACCCTGCTCTCTGTGATTTTTAATCTCTGCACTACGCTCTCTGTGATTTTTACTCTCTGCACTCGGCACTCTGTGATTTTTACTCTCTATACTCTGCTCTCTGTGATATTCAATCTCTTCACTCTGCCCTCTGAGATTTTTACTCTCTGCACTCTGCTCTCTGTGATTTCTAATCTGTGCACTCTGTTCTCTGTGATTTTTATTCTCCGCACTCTGCTCTCTCTGATTTTTAATCTCCACACTCTGCTCTCTGTGATTTTTACTCTCTGCACTCAACTGTCTGTTATTTTTACTCACTGCACTCGGTACTCTGTGATTTTTTTTTTCTCTCCGCACTGTGTTCTCTGTGATTTTCACAGTCTGCTCTCTGTTCTCTGTCATTTTTACTCTCTGCACCCTGCTCTCTGTGATTTTTAATAACTGCACTATGCTCTCTGCGATTTTTACTCTCCGCACTCTGTTCTCTTTGCTTTTTACACTCTGCACTCTGTACCCTGTCATTTTACTCTCTGCACTCTGATCTCTGTTATTTTTATTCTCCGCACTCTGCTCTCTCTGATTTTTCATCTCTGCACTCTGCTCTCTGTGATTTTACTCTCTGCACTCGGTACTCTGTGATTTATTTTCTCTCCGCACTGTGTTCTCTGTGATTTTTACAGTCTGCTCTCTGTTCTCTGTCATTTTTACTCTCCGCACCCTGCTCTCTGTGATTTTTAATCACTGCACTATGCTCTCTGTGATGTTTACTCTCTGCACTCTGTTCTCTGTGATGTTTGCTCTCCGCACTATGATCTCTGAGAGTCTTACTCTCTGCCCTCTGCTCTCTGTGATCTTTACTCTCTGCCCTCAGGTCTGTGTGATGTTTACTCTCTGCACTCTGTTCTCTGTGATGCTTACTCTCTGCACTCAGCTCTCTGAGATTTCTTACTCTCTGCACTCTGATCTCTGGGATTTTTATTTTCTGCAATCCGTTCTCTGTGATTTTGGCTTTCCGCACTCTGATTACCTGTGATTTTTACTCTCTTCACTCTGCTGTCTGTGATTTTTATTCCTGCACACTTCTCTCTGTGATTTTTACACTCCGCACTCTGCTGTCTGTGATTTTTACTCTGCCAATTCTGCTCTCTGTGGTTTTTACTCTCCGCACTCTGTTCTCTGAGATTTTTACTCTCTGCACTATGTTCTCTGTGATTATTACTCTGTGCACTCTGTTCTCTGTGATTTTTGCTCTCCGCACTCTGTTCTCTGTGATTTTTACTCTCTGCACTCTAATTTCTGTGATTTTCACTCTCTGCACTCTGCGCTCTGGGATTTTTTACTCTCTGCACTCTGTTCTCTGTGATTTTTACTCCCCGCACTGTGCTCTCTCTAATTTTTACTCTCTGCACTCTATTCTCTGTGATTTTTACTCTCCGCACTGTGCTCTCTCTAATTTTTAATCTCCTCACTCTGCTCTCTGTGATTTTTACTCTCTACACTCGGGAATCTGTGAATTTTACTCTCTGTACTCTGCTCTCTGTGATCTTTACTCACCGCAGTCTGCTGTCTGTGATTTTTACTCTCCGCACTCTATTCTCAGAGATTTTTACTCTCACCACTCTGTTTTCTGTCATTTTTACTCTCTGCACTTTGCGCTCTGTGATTTTTTTTCTCTCTGCACTGTGTTCTCTGTGATTTTACTCTCCGCACTGTGCTCTCTCTGATTTTTACTCTCTGCACTCTGATCTCTGAAATTTTACTCTCCGCACTCCGATCTCTGTGATTTTTATTCTCTGGCCTCTGCTCTCTGTGAGGTTTTATTATCAGCACTCCATTCTTAGAGGTTTTTACTCTCCGCACTTTGCCCTCTGAGATTTTTACTCTCTGCACTCTGCTCTCTGTGATTCCTACTCTCTGGACTCTGTTCTCTCTGAGTTTTATTCTCCTCACTCTGCTCTCTGTGCTTCTTACTCTCTGCACTCAGCTCTCTGTGATTTTTACTCTCAGCACTCGGCACTCTGTGATTTTCACTCTCTTCATTCTGGTCTCTGTGATATTTACTCTCCGCACTGTGCTCTCTCTAATTTTTACTCTCTGTACTCTGCTCTCTGTGATTTTTACTCTCTGCACTCTGATTTCTGTGATTTTCACTCTCTGCATTCTGTCTCCGTGATTTTTACTCTCTGCACTCAGCTGTCTGTGGCCTTTACTCTCTGCACTCTGCTCTCTGTGATTTTTTTTTACTCTCTGCACACAGATCTCTGTGATTTTTACTCTCTGCACTCTGATCTCTGTGATTTTTACGATCTGCACTCTGATCTCTGTCATTTTTACTCTCCGCACTCTGATCTCTGTGATTTTTATTCTCTGCCCTCTGCTCTCTGTGAGTTTTATTATCAGCACTCCATTCTTAGTGATTTTTACTCTCCGCACTCTGCCCTCTGAGATTTTTACTCTCTGCACTCTGCTCTCTGTGATTTTTATTCTCTGCACTCTGCTCTCTCTGATTTTTAATCTCCTCACTCTGCTCTCTGTGATTTTTACTCTCTACACTAGGGAATCTGTGAATTTTACTCTCTGCACTCAGCTGTCTGTGATTTTTACTCTCTGCACTCGGTACTCTGTGATTTTTTTTTTTCTCTCCGCACTGTGTTCTCTGTGATTTTCACAGTCTGCTCTCTGTTCTCTGTCATTTTTACTCTCTGCACCCTGCTCTCTGTGATTTTTAATCACTGCACTATGCTCTCTGCGATTTTTACTCTCCGCACTCTGTTCTCTTTGATTTTTACAGTCTGCTCTCTGTTCCCTGTCATTTTTACTCTCTGCACTCTGATCTCTGTTATTTTTATTCTCCGCACTCTGCTCTCTCTGATTTTTCATCTCTGCACTCTGCTCTCTGTGATTTTTACTCTCTGCACTCGGTACTCTGTGATTTATTTTCTCTCCGCACTGTGTTCTCTGTGATTTTTACAGTCTGCTCTCTGTTCTCTGTCATTTTTACTCTCCGCACCCTGCTCTCTGTGATTTTTAATCACTGCACTATGCTCTCTGTGATTTTTACTCTCTGCACTCTGTTCTCTGTGATGTTTGCTCTCCGCACTATGATCTCTGAGAGTCTTACTCTCTGCCCTCTGCTCTCTGTGATCTTTACTCTCTGCCCTCAGGTCTGTGTGATTTTTACTCTCTGCACTCTGTTCTATGTGATGCTTACTCTCTGCACTCAGCTCTCTGAGATTCTTACTCTCTGTACTCTGATCTCTGGGATTTTTATTCTCTGCAATCCGTTCTCTGTGATTTTGGCTTTCCGCACTCTGATCCCTGTGATTTTTACTCTCTTCACTCTGCTGTCTGTGATTTTAATTCCCTGCACACTTCTCTCTGTGATTTTTACACTCCGCACTCTGCTGTCTGTGATTTTACTCTCTGTACTCTGTTCTCTTTGAATTTTACAGTCTGCACTCTGATCTCGGTGATACTTACTCTCTGCACTCTGCTCTCTCTGATTTCAAATCTCCGTACTCTGCTGTCTGTGATTTTTACACTCTGCACTCAGCTGTCTGTGATTTTTACTCTCTGCACTCGGCACTCCGTGATTTTTACTCTCTGTACTCTGCTCTCTGTGATATTCACTCTCTTCACTCTGCCCTCTGAGATTTTTACTCTCTGCACAATGCTCTCTGTGATTTCTACTCTCTGCACTCTGTTCTCTGTGATTTTTATTCTCCGCACTCTGCTCTCTCTGATTTTTAATCTCCGCACTCTGCTTTCTGCGATTTTTACTCTCTGCACTCAGCTGTCTGTGATTTTTACTCTCTGTACTCTGTTCTCTTTGATTTTTACAGTCTGCACTCTGATCTCGGTGATACTTACTCACTGCACTCTCTTCTCTGTGACTTTTACTCTGCATTCTTCTGTCTGTGATTTTCACTCTCTGCATTCTGTCTCTGTGATTTTTACTCTCTGCACACTGATCTCTGTGACTTTTACTCTCTGCACTCTGCTCTCTGTGATTTTTTTTACTCTCTGCACACAGATCTCTGTGATTTTTACTCTCTGCACTCTGATCTCTGTGATTTTTACGATCTGCACTCTGATCTCGGTAATTTTTACTCTCCGCACCCTGATGTCTGTGATTTTTATTCTCTGCCCTCTGCTCTCTGTGAGTTTTATTATCAGCACTCCATTCTTAGTGATCTTTACTCTCCGCACTCTGCTCTCTCTGATTTTTATTCTCCCCACTCTGCTCTCTGTGATTTTTACTCTCTGGACTCTGTCCTCTGTGATATTTTATTCTCCACACTCTGCTCTCTCTGATTTTTATTCTCTGCACTCTGCTCTCTCTGATTTTTAATCTCTTCACTCTGCTCTCTGTGATTTTTACTCTCTACACTCGGGAATCTGTGAATTTTACTCTCTGCACTCAGCTGTCTGTGATTTTTACTCTCTGCACTCAGCTCTCTGAGATTCTTACTCTCTGCACTCTGATCTCTGGGATTTTTATTCTCTGCAATCCGTTCTCTGTGATTTTGGCTTTCCGCACTCTGATCCCTGTGATTTTTACTCTCTTCACTCTGCTGTCTGTGATTTTAATTCCCTGCACACTTCTCTCTGTGAATTTTACACTCCACACTCTGCTGTCTGTGATTTTTACTCTGCCAATTCTGCTCTCTGTGGTTTTTACTCTCCGCACTCTGTTCTCTGTTATTTTTACCCTCTGCACTATGTTCTCTGTGATTTTTACTCTCCGCACTGTGCTCTCTCTAATTTTTAATCTCCTCACTCTGCTCTCTGTGATTTTTACTCTCTACACTCGGGACTCTGTGAATTTTACTCTCTGCACTCTGCTCTCTGTGATTTTTTTTTTACTCTCTGCACACCGATCTCTGTGATTTTTATTCTCTGCCCTCTGCTCTCTGTGAGTTTTATTATCAGCACTCCATTCTTAGTGATTTTTACTCTCCGCACTCTGCCCTCTGAGATTTTTACTCTCTGCACTCTGCTCTCTGTGATTTCTACTCTCTGGACTCTGTCCTCTGTGATTTTTATTCTCCGCACTCTGCTCTCTCTGATTTTTATTCTCCGCACTCTGCTCTCTCTGATTTTTAATCTCCCCACTCTGCTGTCTGTGATTTTTACTCTCTGGACTTTGTCATCTGTGATTTATATTCTCCGCACTCTGCTCTCTCTGATTTTTATTCTCTGCACTCTGCTCTCTCTCATTTTTAATCTCCTCACTCTGCTCTCTGTGATTTTTACTCTCTACACTCGGGAATCTGTGAATTTTACTCTCTGCACACAGCTGTCTGTGATTTTTACTCTCTGCACTCGGTACTCTGTGATTTTTTTTTTCTCTCCGCACTGTGTTCTCTGTGATTTTCACAGTCTGCTCTCTGTTCTCTGTCATTTTTACTCTCTGCACCCTGCTCTCTGTGATTTTTAATCACTGCACTATGCTCTCTGCGATTTTTACTCTCCGCACTCTGTTCTCTTTGATTTTTACAGTCTGCACTCTGTTCCCTGTCATTTTTAATCTCTGCACTCTGGTCTCTGTGATTTTTATTCTCCGCACTCTGCTCTCTCTGATTTTTCATCTCTGCACTCTGCTCTCTGTGATTTTTACTCTCTGCACTCGGTACTCTGTGATTTATTTTCTCTCCGCACTGTGTTCTCTGTGATTTTTACAGTCTGCTCTCTGTTCTCTGTCATTTTTACTCTCCGCACCGTGCTCTCTGTGATTTTTAATCACTGCACTATGCTCTCTGTGATTTTTACTCTCTGCACTCTGTTCTCTGTGATGTTTGCTCTCCGCACTATGATCTCTGAGAGTCTTACTCTCTGCCCTCTGCTCTCTGTGATCTTTACTCTCTGCCCTCAGGTCTGTGTGATTTTTACTCTCTGCACTCTGTTCTATGTGATGCTTACTCTCTGCACTCAGCTCTCTGAGATTCTTACTCTCTGCACTCTGATCTCTGGGATTTTTATTCTCTGCAATCCGTTCTCTGTGAAATTGGCTTTCCGCACTCTGATCCCTGTGATTTTTACTCTCTTCACTCTGCTGTCTGTGATTTTTATTCCCTGCACACTTCTCTCTGTGATTTTTACACTCCACACTCTGCTGTCTGTGATTTTTACTCTGCCAATTCTGCTCTCTGTGGTTTTTACTCTCCGCACTCTGTTCTCTGTGATTTTTACCCTCTGCACTATGTTCTCTGTGATTTTTACTCTCCGCAATGTGCTCTCTCTAATTTTTAATCTCCTCACTCTGCTCTCTGTGATTTTTACTCTCTACACTCGGGACTCTGTGAATTTTACTCTCTGTACTCTGCTCTCTGTGTTCTTTACTCACCGCAGTCTGCTGTCTGTGATTTTTACTCTCCGCACTCTATTCTCAGAGGTTTTTACACTCAGCACTCTGTTTTCTGTCATTTTTACTCTCTGCACTCTGCGCTCTGTGATTTTTACACTCTGCACTCTAATTTCTGTGATTTTCACTCTCTGCACTGTGCGCTCTGTTATTTTTTTCTCTCTGCACTGTGTTCTCTGTGATTTTTTCTCTCTGCACTGTGTTCTCTGTGATTTTTACTCTCCGCACTGTGCTCTCTCTGATTTTTACTCTCTGCACTCTGATCTCTGAAATTTTTACTCTCCGCACTCCGATCTCTGTGATTTTTATTCTCTGGCCTCTGCTCTCTGTGAGTTTTATTATCAGCACTCCATTCTTAGAGGTTTTTACTCTCCGCACTTTGCCCTCTGAGATTTTTACTCTCTGCACTCTGCTCTCTGTGATTCCTACTCTCTGGACTCTGTTCTCTCTGAGTTTTATTCTCCTCACTCTGCTCTCTGTGCTTCTTACTCTCTGCACTCAGCTCTCTGTGATTTTTACTCTCAGCACTCGGCACTCTGTGATTTTCACTCTCTTCATTCTGGTCTCTGTGATATTTACTCTCCGCACTGTGCTCTCTCTAATTTTTACTCTCTGTACTCTGCTCTCTGTGATTTTTACTCTCTGCACTCTGATTTATGTGATTTTCACTCTCTGCATTCTGTCTCCGTGATTTTTACAGTCTGCACTCTGTTCCCTGTCATTTTTACTCTCTGCACTCTGATCTCTGTTATTTTTATTCTCCGCACTCTGCTCTCTCTGATTTTTCATCTCTGCACTCTGCTCTCTGTGATTTTTACTCTCTGCACTCGGTACTCTGTGATTTATTTTCTCTCCGCACTGTGTTCTCTGTGATTTTTACAGTCTGCTCTCTGTTCTCTGTCATTTTTACTCTCCGCACCCTGCTCTCTTTGATTTTTAATCACTGCACTATGCTCTCTGTGATTTTTACTCTCTGCACTCTGTTCTCTGTGATGTTTGCTCTCCGCACTATGATCTCTGAGAGTCTTACTCTCTGCCCTCTGCTCTCTGTGATCTTTACTCTCTGCCCTCAGGTCTGTGTGATTTTTACTCTCTGCACTCTGTTCTATGTGATGCTTACTCTCTGCACTCAGTTCTCTGAGATTCTTACTCTCTGCACTCTGATCTCTGGGATTTTTATTCTCTGCATCCGTTCTCTGTGAAATTGGCTTTTCGCACTCTGATCCCTGTGATTTTTACTCTCTTCACTCTGCTGTCTGTGATTTTTATTCCCTGCACACTTCTCTCTGTGATTTTTACACTCCACACTCTGCTGTCTGTGATTTTTACTCTGCCAATTCTGCTCTCTGTGGTTTTTACTCTCCGCACTCTGTTCTCTGTGATTTTTACTCTCTGCACTATGTTCTCTGTGATTTTTACTCTCCGCACTGTTCTCTCTCTAATTTTTAATCTCCTCACTCTGCTCTCTGTGATTTTTACTCTCTACACTCGGGACTCTGTGAATTTTACTCTCTGTACTCTGCTCTCTGTGATCTTTACTCACCGCAGTCTGCTGTCTGTGATTTTTACTCTCCGCACTCTATTCTCAGAAGTTTTTACACTCAGCACTCTGTTTTCTGTCATTTTTACTCTCTGCACTCTGCGCTCTGTGATTTTTACACTCTGCACTCTAATTTCTGTGATTTTCACTCTCTGCACTGTGCGCTCTGTTATTTTTTTCTCTCTGCACTGTGTTCTCTGTGATTTTTTCTCTCTGCACTGTGTTCTCTGTGATTTTTACTCTCCGCACTGTGCTCTCTCTGATTTTTACTCTCTGCACTCTGATCTCTGAAATTTTTACTCTCCGCACTCCGATCTCTGTGATTTTTATTCTCTGGCCTCTGCTCTCTGTGAGTTTTATTATCAGCACTCCATTCTTAGAGGTTTTTACTCTCCGCACTTTGCCCTCTGAGATTTTTACTCTCTGCACTCTGCTCTCTGTGATTCCTACTCTCTGGACTCTCTTCTCTCTGAGTTTTATTCTCCTCACTCTGCTCTCTGTGCTTCTTACTCTCTGCACTCAGCTCTCTGTGATTTTTACTCTCAGCACTCGGCACTCTGTGATTTTCACTCTCTTCATTCTGGTCTCTGTGATATTTACTCTCCGCACTGTGCTCTCTCTAATTTTTACTCTCTGTACTCTGCTCTCTGTGATTTTTACTCTCTGCACTCTGATTTCTGTGATTTTCACTCTCTGCATTCTGTCTCCGTGATTTTTACTCTCTGCACTCAGCTGTCTGTGGCCTTTACTCTCTGCACTCTGCTCTCTGTGATTTTTTTTTACTCTCTGCACACAGATCTCTGTGATTTTTACTCTCTGCACTCTGATCTCTGTGATTTTTACGATCTGCACTCTGATCTCTGTCATTTTCACTCTCCGCACTCTGATCTCTGTGATTTTTATTCTCTGCCCTCTGCTCTCTGTGAGTTTTATTATCAGCACTCCATTCTTAGTGATTTTTGCTCTCCGCACTCTGCCCTCTGAGATTTTTACTCTCTGCACTCTGCTCTCTGTGATTTCTACTCTCTGGACTCTGTCCTCTGTGATTTTTATTCTCCACACTCTGCTCTCTCTGATTTTTATTCTCTGCGCTCTGCTCTCTCTGATTTTTAATCTCCTCACTCTGCTCTCTGTGATTTTTACTCTCTACACTAGGGAATCTGTGAATTTTACTCTCTGCACTCAGCTGTCTGTGATTTTTACTCTCTGCACTCGGTACTCTGTGATTTTTTTTTTCTCTCCGCACTGTGCTCTCTGTGATTTTCACAGTCTGCTCTCTGTTCTCTGTCATTTTTACTCTCTGCACCCTGCTCTCTGTGATTTTTAATCACTGCACTATGCTCTCTGCGATTTTTACTCTCCGCACTCTGTTCTCTTTGATTTTTACAGTCTGCACTCTGTTCCCTGTCATTTTTACTCTCTGCACTCTGATCTCTGTTATTTTTATTCTCCGCACTCTGCTCTCTCTGATTTTTCATCTCTGCACTCTGCTCTCTGTGATTTTTACTCTCTGCACTCGGTACTCTGTGATTTATTTTCTCTCCGCACTGTGTTCTCTGTGATTTTTACAGTCTGCTCTCTGTTCTCTGTCATTTTTACTCTCCGCACCCTGCTCTCTGTGATTTTTAATCACTGCACTATGCTCTCTGTGATTTTTACTCTCTGCACTCTGTTCTCTGTGATGTTTGCTCTCCGCACTATGATCTCTGAGAGTCTTACTCTCTGCCCTCTGCTCTCTGTGATCTTTACTCTCTGCCCTCAGGTCTGTGTGATTTTTACTCTCTGCACTCTGTTCTATGTGATGCTTACTCTCTGCACTCAGCTCTCTGAGATTCTTACTCTCTGCACTCTGATCTCTGGGATTTTTATTCTCTGCAATCCGTTCTCTGTGATTTTGGCTTTCCGCACTCTGATCCCTGTGATTTTTACTCTCTTCACTCTGCTGTCTGTGATTTTAATTCTCTGCACACTTCTCTCTGTGATTTTTACACTCCGCACTCTGCTGTCTGTGATTTTACTCTCTGTACTCTGTTCTCTTTGAATTTTACAGTCTGCACTCTGATCTCGGTGATACTTACTCTCTGCACTCTGCTCTCTCTGATTTCAAATCTCCGTACTCTGCTGTCTGTGATTTTTACACTCTGCACTCAGCTGTCTGTGATTTTTACTCTCTGCACTCGGCACTCCGTGATTTTTACTCTCTGTACTCTGCTCTCTGTGATATTCACTCTCTTCACTCTGCCCTCTGAGATTTTTACTCTCTGCACAATGCTCTCTGTGATTTCTACTCTCTGCACTCAGGTGTCTGTGATCTTTACTCTCCGCACTCTGCTCTCTGTGATTTTTCTCTCTGCACTATGATTTCTATGATTTTCACAATCTGCATTCTGTCTTTGTGATTTTTACTCTCTGCACTCCGTTCTCTGCGATTTTTACTCTCTGCACTCAGCTGTCTGTGATTTTTACTCTCTGTACTCTGTTCTCTTTGATTTTTACAGTCTGCACTCTGATCTCGGTGATACTTACTCACTGCACTCTGTTCTCTGTGACTTTTACTCTGCATTCTTCTGTCTGTGATTTTCACTCTCTGCATTCTGTCTCTGTGATTTTTACTCTCTGCACACTGATCTCTGTGACTTTTACTCTCTGCACTCTGCTCTCTGTGATTTTTTTTTACTCTCTGCACACAGATCTCTGTGATTTTTACTCTCTGCACTCTAATCTCTGTGATTTTTACGATCTGCACTCTGATCTCTGTAATTTTTACTCTCCGCACCCTGATGTCTGTGATTTTTATTCTCCGTCCTCTGCTCTCTGTGAGTTTTATTATCAGCACTCCATTCTTAGTGATCTTTACTCTCCGCACTCTGCTCTCTGTGATTTTTACTCTCTACACTCGGGACTCTGTGATTTTTACTCTCTGTACTCTACTCTCTTTGATATTTACTCTCTGAACTCTGATCTCTGTGATATTTACTCTCCCTCGTCTGTTCTCTGTTATTTTTACTCTCTGCCCTGAGCTCTCTTTGATTTTTAATCTCCGCACTCTGCTCTCCGTGATTCTTACTCGCTGTACTCAGCTCTCTGTGATTTTTACTCTCCGCACCCTGCTCTCTGTGATTTTTAATCTCTGCACTACGCTCTCTGTGATTTTTACTCTCTGCACTCGGCACTCTGTGATTTTTACTCTCTATACTCTGCTCTCTGTGATATTCAATCTCTTCACTCTGCCCTCTGAGATTTTTACTCTCTGCACTCTGCTCTCTGTGATTTCTAATCTGTGCACTCTGTTCTCTGTGATTTTTATTCTCCGCACTCTGCTCTCTCTGATTTTTAATCTCCACACTCTGCTCTCTGTGATTTTTACTCTCTGCACTCAACTGTCTGTTATTTTTACTCACTGCACTCGGTACTCTGTGATTTTTTTTTCTCTCCGCACTGTGTTCTCTGTGATTTTCACAGTCTGCTCTCTGTTCTCTGTCATTTTTACTCTCTGCACCCTGCTCTCTGTGATTTTTAATAACTGCACTATGCTCTCTGCGATTTTTACTCTCCGCACTCTGTTCTCTTTGCTTTTTACACTCTGCACTCTGTTCCCTGTCATTTTTACTCTCTGCACTCTGATCTCTGTTATTTTTATTCTCCGCACTCTGCTCTCTCTGATTTTTCATCTCTGCACTCTGCTCTCTGTGATTTTTACTCTCTGCACTCGGTACTCTGTGATTTATTTTCTCTCCGCACTGTGTTCTCTGTGATTTTTACAGTCTGCTCTCTGTTCTCTGTCATTTTTACTCTCCGCACCCTGCTCTCTGTGATTTTTAATCACTGCACTATGCTCTCTGTGATGTTTACTCTCTGCACTCTGTTCTCTGTGATGTTTGCTCTCCGCACTATGATCTCTGAGAGTCTTACTCTCTGCCCTCTGCTCTCTGTGATCTTTACTCTCTGCCCTCAGGTCTGTGTGATGTTTACTCTCTGCACTCTGTTCTCTGTGATGCTTACTCTCTGCACTCAGCTCTCTGAGATTCTTACTCTCTGCACTCTGATCTCTGGGATTTTTATTCTCTGCAATCCGTTCTCTGTGATTTTGGCTTTCCGCACTCTGATCCCTGTGATTTTTACTCTCTTCACTCTGCTGTCTGTGATTTTTATTCCCTGCACACTTCTCTCTGTGATTTTTACACTCCGCACTCTGCTGTCTGTGATTTTTACTCTGCCAATTCTGCTCTCTGTGGTTTTTACTCTCCGCACTCTGTTCTCTGAGATTTTTACTCTCTGCACTATGTTCTCTGTGATTATTACTCTGTGCACTCTGTTCTCTGTGATTTTTGCTCTCCGCACTCTGTTCTCTGTGATTTTTACTCTCTGCACTCTGTTCTCTGTGATTTTTACTCCCTGCACTGTGCTCTCTCTAATTTTTACTCTCTGCACTCTATTCTCTGTGATTTTTACTCTCCGCACTGTGCTCTCTCTAATTTTTAATCTCCTCACTCTGCTCTCTGTGATTTTTACTCTCTACACTCGGGAATCTGTGAATTTTACTCTCTGTACTCTGCTCTCTGTGATCTTTACTCACCGCAGTCTGCTGTCTGTGATTTTTACTCTCCGCACTCTATTCTCAGAGATTTTTACTCTCACCACTCTGTTTTCTGTCATTTTTACTCTCTGCACTTTGCGCTCTGTGATTTTTTTTCTCTCTGCACTGTGTTCTCTGTGATTTTTACTCTCCGCACTGTGCTCTCTCTGATTTTTACTCTCTGCACTCTGATCTCTGAAATTTTTACTCTCCGCACTCCGATCTCTGTGATTTTTATTCTCTGGCCTCTGCTCTCTGTGAGTTTTATTATCAGCACTCCATTCTTAGAGGTTTTTACTCTCCGCACTTTGCCCTCTGAGATTTTTACTCTCTGCACTCTGCTCTCTGTGATTCCTACTCTCTGGACTCTGTTCTCTCTGAGTTTTATTCTCCTCACTCTGCTCTCTGTGCTTCTTACTCTCTGCACTCAGCTCTCTGTGATTTTTACTCTCAGCACTGGGCACTCTGTGATTTTCACTCTCTTCATTCTGGTCTCTGTGATATTTACTCTCCGCACTGTGCTCTCTCTAATTTTTACTCTCTGTACTCTGCTCTCTGTGATTTTTACTCTCTGCACTCTGATTTCTGTGATTTTCACTCTCTGCATTCTGTCTCCGTGATTTTTACTCTCTGCACTCAGCTGTCTGTGGCCTTTACTCTCTGCACTCTGCTCTCTGTGATTTTTTTACTCTCTGCACACAGATCTCTGTGATTTTTACTCTCTGCACTCTGATCTCTGTGATTTTTACGATCTGCACTCTGATCTCTGTCATTTTCACTCTCCGCACTCTGATCTCTGTGATTTTTATTCTCTGCCCTCTGCTCTCTGTGAGTTTTATTATCAGCACTCCATTCTTAGTGATTTTTACTCTCCGCACTCTGCCCTCTGAGATTTTTACTCTCTGCACTCTGCTCTCTGTGATTTCTACTCTCTGGACTCTGTCCTCTGTGATTTTTATTCTCCACACTCTGCTCTCTCTGATTTTTATTCTCTGCGCTCTGCTCTCTCTGATTTTTAATCTCCTCACTCTGCTCTCTGTGATTTTTACTCTCTACACTAGGGAATCTGTGAATTTTACTCTCTGCACTCAGCTGTCTGTGATTTTTACTCTCTGCACTCGGTACTCTGTGATTTTTTTTTTCTCTCCGCACTGTGTTCTCTGTGATTTTCACAGTCTGCTCTCTGTTCTCTGTCATTTTACTCTCTGCACCCTGCTCTCTGTGATTTTTAATCACTGCACTATGCTCTCTGCGATTTTTACTCTCCGCACTCTGTTCTCTTTGATTTTTACAGTCTGCACTCTGTTCCCTGTCATTTTTACTCTCTGCACTCTGATCTCTGTTATTTTTATTCTCCGCACTCTGCTCTCTCTGATTTTTCATCTCTGCACTCTGCTCTCTGTGATTTTTACTCTCTGCACTCGGTACTCTGTGATTTATTTTCTCTCCGCACTGTGTTCTCTGTGATTTTTACAGTCTGCTCTCTGTTCTCTGTCATTTTTACTCTCCGCACCCTGCTCTCTGTGATTTTTAATCACTGCACTATGCTCTCTGTGATTTTTACTCTCTGCACTCTGTTCTCTGTGATGTTTGCTCTCCGCACTATGATCTCTGAGAGTCTTACTCTCTGCCCTCTGCTCTCTGTGATCTTTACTCTCTGCCCTCAGGTCTGTGTGATTTTTACTCTCTGCACTCTGTTCTATGTGATGCTTACTCTCTGCACTCAGCTCTCTGAGATTCTTACTCTCTGCACTCTGATCTCTGGGATTTTTATTCTCTGCAATCCGTTCTCTGTGATTTTGGCTTTCCGCACTCTGATCCCTGTGATTTTTACTCTCTTCACTCTGCTGTCTGTGATTTTAATTCCCTGCACACTTCTCTCTGTGATTTTTACACTCCGCACTCTGCTGTCTGTGATTTTTACTCTGCCAATTCTGCTCTCTGTGGTTTTACTCTCCGCACTCTGTTCTCTGAGATTTTTACTCTCTGCACTATGTTCTCTGTGATTATTACTCTGTGCACTCTGTTCTCTGTGATTTTTGCTCTCCGCACTCTGTTCTCTGTGATTTTTACTCTCTGCACTCTAATTTCTGTGATTTTCACTCTCTGCACTCTGCGCTCCGGGATTTTTACTCTCTGCACTGTGCTCTCTCTATTTTTAATCTCTGCACTCTGTTCTCTGTGATTTTTACTCTCCGCACTGTGCTCTCTCTAATTTTTAATCTCCTCACTCTGCTCTCTGTGATTTTTACTCTCTACACTCGGGAATCTGTGAATTTTACTCTCCGCACTCCGATCTCTGTGATTTTTATTCTCTGGCCTCTGCTCTCTGTGAGTTTTATTATCAGCACTCCATTCTTAGAGGTTTTTACTCTCCGCACTCTGCCCTCTGAGATTTTTACTCTCTGCACTCTGCTCTCTGTGATTCCTACTCTCTGGACTCTGTTCTCTCTGAGTTTTATTCTCCTCACTCTGCTCTCTGTGCTTCTTACTCTCTGCACTCAGCTCTCTGTGATTTTTACTCTCAGCACTGGGCACTCTGTGATTTTCACTCTCTTCATTCTGGTCTCTGTGATATTTACTCTCCGCACTGTGCTCTCTCTAATTTTTACTCTCTGTACTCTGCTCTCTGTGATTTTTACTCTCTGCACTCTGATCTCTGTGATTTTCACTCTCTGCATTCTGTCTCTGTGATTTTTACTCTCCGCACCCTGCTCTCTGTGATTTTTAATCTCTGCACTACGCTCTCTGTGATTTTTACTCTCTGCACTCGGCACTCTGTGATTTTTACTCTCTATACTCTGCTCTCTGTGATATTCAATCTCTTCACTCTGCCCTCTGAGATTTTTACTCTCTGCACTCTGCTCTCTGTGATTTCTAATCTGTGCACTCTGTTCTCTGTGATTTTTATTCTCCGCACTCTGCTCTCTCTG
>NW_027277542.1:0-27185 GCF_030028105.1 Mobula birostris
GACTATTGTAGACGTGAGTTAACACAGTTAGAGGCTATTAACATGTTAAAAGCTCACCACGATCAGAAAACAGATCTAGCTGGTGATATCATGAAAATTAATGAGGCTAGGGTGCCACCTGATAAGGGGAAAACCCATTTTGAAAAGATAAGTGTGGTGCTGACCAGATGGGAGAACGCTATCGTGTTGACCGACTTTGCTGTTGAGTTCTCTCCCTTAACCCCCGAACAAAGTGAACCGCTAAGAGAGCTAATTAAACGACACGCCCACGTAGGTTCAGATGTCCCGAGGTGATGCAAGGAGCTGGGACATGGAGCTGTTGCCACATCAGGCAGCCTAGTGAGCAACACCCCTATAGGATGATCAATTCAGTGACAAACGGGCTAAAGAGCACAGAAGTGTATATTGGCGATGTAGTGGTCTGGAGTGCCATGTGGGGGGGAGCACATTATGGCGGTAGAGGAGCTGTTTAAATGGCTGTCTGAAGCCAGCCTGACAGTGAACCTCGCAAAAAGTGAGTTTGGCCGCGCGAAGGTCACTTATCTGGGATTTGTAGTAGGACAGGGGCAGCTGGCTCCGATGCAAGCTAAGGTGCGGGCTGTCTCTGAAGTCCCCACCCCGACAGACAAGAGAGCCCGAAGAAGGCTCTTGGAGATGGTGGGGTACTATCCGAAGTTTTGCAGGAAAAAAAACAACTTTGCGGATAGTACCCACCCTCTTACTAAGCCCTTGCCAAAGAATGCTAAGTTGGTATGGGACAACCCTTGTTATCTGTGTCCGGGGCGAAATCCACCGAGAAGTTACACTGATCACAATTCATTAGTGTTTTCGGCCACTATGAAGTTTGCTAAGTTGGAGCCTGGTTTTAGAGGATTATTAAAATTACACATATAAAAGGAACACGGAAAATGTGATTGCTGACTGTCTGTCCAGGTGTTGACAGCTTAAAATTCTCCGTATTAGCCAAATAGCTGATGACCATGTATATTTGTGTGTATCTAAGAATGTATTCCTGCCTATTATTTTTACCCCGGTAAAAATCCTTTGAAGGGTAGGGATGTGACAAAAGAACCAGTTATCAGAAGATTGATGCCGATAAGAGGACAATGGGGGAACATTCAAGGTGCTAATAAGAGAGAGACGAGAGAGATTACCGAAAGGAAACACGGTTCCGAGTATTGTCAGAGACTGGTGGCTTTGAATCCTGAACTGTTTGAAGTTTGATGGACAGGCGATACCCCAGCAGGGGGATAAAAAGGGACAGGTTCGCTAAGGCAACAGACACACGACTCCACGAGGTAACGAGACCCTGAAAGTGGTGTGCCCCCCCACAAGTTGGTGGGAGTTTTTGGAGGTCTGCTCGCGGGACCAGCCATAGACGCACAGGGTGGAAAGATACAGTCGGGCGGGTACCTGGTGTGTGTGTCCACCCTTGCCTGGGTGCCGGGTTCACCGCAGAAGAATGATCGTATCTGGAACGGAGGGGTTACAGTCGGTGACCTCAGAAGACATTAGAAAGAGCTCGCCCGAAAGCTAACTGCGAGGAATATCGAAGGTCTGTTTGGAATCCGATTTGCATATTCATTCGTTCTCTCTCTCTCTTCTCCCCACCTCAATGGCACGACCGCGATTACTGCGAACTGAACTGAACTAAATTGAACTGAACTTTGCATCACTTGAAACTGATCATTTACCCCTAGACTGCGATAGAGCTTGATTGATCCTATTATCCTAGTTCTGTGTACGTGTGTGTTTTATCATTGCTACACTGTTGCATTTATATCCTTTTGATTAGAGTTCTGTGTTGCTTATTTCTTTAATAAAACTTTCTTAGTTCCAGTAATCCAGACTCCAACTAAGTGGTCCATTTCTGCTGGTTTGGCAACCCAGTTACGGGGTACGTAACAACGGCGATATAGGAGAAAGTATGAAAGGAGCACGATAACACAGAGATGTACGGGAAGGTATGGGAGGAGCACAAAAACATGACGATACAGGGGAAGGTATGAGAGGTGAGCGAAAACACAGCAATATAGGGGAAGCTATGGGCGGAGTGCAAAATCACAGCGATATAGGGGGAAGTCTGAGAGGTGCGCAAAAACACAGCGATATAGGGGAAGCTATGGGAGGTGCCCGAAAACACAGCGATATAGGGGAAGTTATGAGAGGTGCGCGAAAAAAGTGATATAGGGGAAGCTATGGGAGGTGCGCAAAAACACGGTGATATACGTGAAGGTATGTGAGGTGCCTGAAAACACGTCGATACAGGGGAAGCGATGAGAGGTGCATGAAAACTCAGCAATATAGAGTACGGTATAAGCGGAGCGTGAAAATGCAGGGATATAGGGGTAGGTATGCAAGATGCATGAAAAAACAGTGATATAGGGGGTGGTATGAGAGGTGCGCGAAAACACAATGATATAGAGGAATCTGTGGGAGGTGCGCAAAAAAACAGCGGTATATGGGAAGCTATGGGACGTGCTCGATAACAGAGCAATATAGGGGAATGAACGAGGGGTGCGAGGAAACACAGTGATGTAGGGGAAGCTATGGGAGGTGCGCGACAACAGAGTGATACAGGGGACGGTATCAGAGGTTGGAGAAAACACAGCGATATAAGGGAAGCTGTGGGAGGTGCGTGAAAACATTGCGATATAGGAGAAGGTATGAGAGGTACGCGACAACACAGCAATATAGGGGAAGGTATGGGAGGTGAGCAAAAACACAGCCATATACGTGAAGGTATCAGAGGTGCGTGAAAACATGTTGATATAGGGGAAGGTATGAGAGGTGCACAAAAACACGGCGATATAGGGGAAGCTATAAGAGGTGAGCGAAAACACAGCGATATAGGGTAAAGTATGAGATGTGCGTGAAAACACAGCAATGTAGGGGAAGCTATGGGAGTTTTGCGAAATCACAGCGATATGGGGAAGGGATGAGAGGTGGGTGAAAACACAGCGATATAGGGGAATCTGTGGGAGGTGCGCAAAAACACAGCCATATAGGGGAAGGTATAGGAGGTGCACGAAAACACTGTGATATAAGGGAAGGTATGAGAGGTGCGCGAAAACACAGCAATTTGAGGGAAGCTATGAGAGGTGCGCGAAAATATTGCAATATATGGAAAGCTATGAGAGGTGCACGAGAACACAGCGATAGACGGGAAGCTATGAGAGTGTGCGCGATAACACAGTGAAAAAGGGGAACGTTATGAGAGGTACGTGAAAACACGGCAATATGTGAGAAATTATGGGAGATGCGTGAAACCACGGCAATATAGGGGAAGGTATGAGAGGTGCTCAAAAACACTGCGATGTAGGGGAAGCTATGAGAGGTGCGCGAAAGCAGATCGATATAGGGGAAGTGATGAGAGGTGCTCTAAAACACAGCAATATAGAGAAGAGTACGAGGGGTCTGCGAAAACACGGCGATATAGGAGTAGTTATGAGAGGTCGGCGAATAGACAGCGATATAGGGGAGGCTATGGGATTTGTGCGAAATCACAGCGATATAGTGGCAGGTATGAGAGGAGTGCGAAAACACAACGATATTGGGGAAGCTATGGGAGGTGCGGGAAAACACTACGATATAGGGTAAGGTATGAGAGGTGCGTGAAAACACAGTGATATAGGGGAAGCTATGGGTGTTGTGCGAAATCACAGCGATATAGGGAAAGGGATGAGAGGTGTGTAAAAACACAGCGATATCGGGGAAGCTATGGGAGGTGTGTGAAAACAGGGCGATATAGGGGAAGGTATGAGAGGTGTGCAAAAACACAGCGATATAGGGGAATCTATGGAAGGAGCGTGAAAACACAGCGATATAGGCGATGGTGTGGGTGGTGCACGAAAAAACTGCGATATAGGGAGTTGCGCGAAAACATGGCGATATACGTGAAGGTATCAGGTGTGTGAAAACACGTCGTTATAGGGGAAGGTATGAGAGCTGCAACAAAACGGCGATATAGGGGAAGCTATAAGAGGCGAGCGAAAACACAGCAATATAGGGGAAGGTATGAGAGGAGTGCGAAAACACAATGATATTGGGAAAGCTATGGGAGGTGCGGGAAAACACAGCAATATAGGGTAAGGTATGGGAGGTGCACGAAAACACGGTGATATAGAGGAAGGTCTGAGAGCTGCGCGAAAACACAGTGATATAGGGGAAGCTATGAGAGGTGCGCGAAAACACAGTGATAAATTGGAATCTATGGGAGGTGCGTGAAAACAGGACAATATAGGGGAAGGTATGGGAGGTGCTCAAAAACACAGCGATGTATGGGAAGATATGGGTGGTGCGTGAAAGCAGAGCAATACAAGAGAAGTGATGAGAGGGGCGTTAAAACACAGCAATATAGGGGAGGGTACGAGAGGTCCGCAAAAACATGGCAATATAGGGGTAGGTATGAGAGGTGGGCGAAAAGACAGTGATAAGCGGGAAGCTATGAGAGATGCACAAGAACACAGCGATATAGGGGATGCTATGGGAGTTGTGCGAAATCACAGCGATATAGGGGAAGGAATAAGAGGTGCAACAAAACACAGCGATACAGGGGAAGCTATGGGAGGTGGGCGAAAGCAAAGCGATATAGGGGAATGAATGAGAGGTGCATGAAAACATGACGATATAGGGAAAGCTATGGGAGGTGAGTGAAAACAGGGCTGTATGGGAAGCTGTGGGAGGTGCACAATAAGAGAGCGATATAGGGGAAGGTATAAGGGGTGCGAGAAAAACACAGCGATGTAGGGGAAGCTATGGGAGGGGCGTGAAAACATGGCGATATTGGAGAAAGTATGAGAGGAGCACGATATCACAGTGATTTAGGGGAAGGTATGACAGGTGCGCAAAAACACAGCGATAAGGGGAAGCTATGGGAGGTGCATGAAAACACAGCAATATACATGAAGGTATCAGAGGTACGTGAAAACATGTCGATAAAGGGGAAGGTATGAGAGGTGCACGAAAACACGTTGATATAGGGGAAGCTATAGAGGTGAGCGAAAACAGATCAATATAGGGGAAGGTATGAGAGGTGTGCGAAAACACAATGATATTGGGGAAGCTATGGGAGGTGCAGGAAAACACAGCGATATAGGGGAAGCTATGGGAGGTGTGCGAAAACATGGCAATATAAGGGACGCTATGAGAGGTGTGTGAAAACACAGCTATCTAGGGGAAGCTATGAGAGGTGCGCAAAAACAGCAATACATCAGAAGCTATGTGAGGTACGCGACAACACAGCAATAGAGGGGAAGGTATGGGAGGTGCACGAAAACACGACAATATAGGGAAAGGTATAAGAGGTGAGCGAAAACACAGCGATATAGGGGAAGGTATGAGAGGTGTGTGAAAACAGTGATATAGGGGAATCTATGGGAGGTACGCAAAAATAAAGCGATATAGGGGAAGGTATGGGAGGTGCGCGAAAACACGGCGATATAGGGGAAGGTATGAGAGGTGCGCGAAAACACAGTGATATAGAGGAAGCTATGGGAGGTGCGTGGAGAAATGTTGATAAACGTGATGTTATGAGAGGTGCGCGAAAACACAGCAATTTGATGTAAGCTATGAGAGGTGCGCGAAAACATTGCAATATATGGAAAGCTATGAGAGGTGCACGAGAACACAGCGATAGAGGGGAAGCTATGAGAGGTGTGCGATAACTGAGTGAAAACCGGGAAGGTATGAGAGGAGCGCGAAAACACGGCGATATAGGGGAAAGTATGAGAGGTGCGTGAAAACATGGTGATGTTGGTGAAGGTATTTGAGGTGCGCAAAAACACAGCGATATAGGGGAATCTATGAGAGGTGCGCGAAAACACAGTGATATAAGGGAAACTATAACAGGTGCGGAAAACACGGCGATGTTGGGGAAGGTATGGGAGGTGCGAAAAAACACAGCAATGTAGGAGAAGCTATGGGAGGTGTGCGAAAAAGCAGCAATATAGCGGAAGGTATGAGAGGTGCGCGAAAACACAGCAATATAGGGATAGTTATCAGGGGCGCGCGAATACAAGGTGATATAGGTGAAGATATGAGAGGTGCACGAAAACACAGCGATATGCGGAAACTATGAGAGGCACGCGAAAACAAAGTAATGTCAGGGAAACTATGACAGGTGCGGAAAAAAACTGGGATGCAGGGGAAGCTATGGAAGGTGCGCAAAAACACAGCGATATAGGGGAAGGTATGAGAGCTGCGGGAGAACACAGCGATATAGGGGAAGGTATGAGAGGTGCGGAAAAATAAGGCGATATAGGGGAGGATATGAGAAGTTCACCAAAATACGGCGATATAGGGGGAGGTATGCGAGTTGCGTGAAAACACAGCGATATAGGGGAAGGTATGAGAGGTGCGCGAAAACACAGCGATATCGGGGAAGCAATGGGAGGTGCGCGAAAACACGGCGATATAGGGGAAGTATGAGAGGTGCACGAAAATGCGGCGATATAGGGGAAGCAACGAGAGGTGTGTAAAAACACAGCAATGTAGAGGAAGCTATGGGAGGTGAGCGAAAACACAGTGATAAGGGGAAGGTATGAGTAATCTATGAAAACACAGTGATATAGCCGAAGTTATGAGAGGTGCGCAAAAATGGATCAATGTCAGGGAAACTATAACAGGTGCGGAAAAATACGGGGATACAGGGGAAGCTATGGGAGGTGTGCAAAAACACAGCGATATAGGGGAAGATATGAGAGCTACAGGAGAATACAGCTGTATAGGGGAAGATATGAGAGGTGCGCGAATACACCGTGATATAGAGGAAGCTATGATAGGTGCGCAAAAGCACAGAGATGCAGCGGAAGCTATGGGAGGTGTGCGAAAACACAGCGATGTTGGGGAAGCTCTGAGTGGTGCGCGAAAACATCGCAATATATGGGAAGCTATGAGTGGTGCGCGAAAACAGCAAAAAATGGGAAGCTATGGGAGGTGCGTGAAAAAACGGTGAAATAGGGGAAAGTATGAGAGGTGCGTGAAAACACGTCGATATAGGGGAAGTTATGAGATGCGGGAAAACTCAGGTAAAAGGGGAAGTTATAATAGGTGCACGAGAACACGGCGATATAGGAAAAGCTATGAGAGGTGAGCAAAAACACAGAGATATAGGGGAAGGCATGAGAGGTGCGCAAAAACACAGCGATATAGGGGAAGTTATAAGAGGTGAGTGAAAACACATCCATATATGGGAAGCTACCAGAGGTGCGCGAAAATAGAGCGAGAAAGGGGAAGGTATGAGAGGTGTGAGAAAACACAGCAATAGAGGGGAAGCTATGGGAGGTGCGTGAAAGCACGGCGATATCGGAGAAGATATGATAGGTGCGCAAAAACACAGCGATAGAGGGGAAGGAATGGGAGGTGCGCAAAAACACAATGATATAGGGGAAGCTATGGGAGGTGTGCGAAAGCAGAGCGATATAGGGGAAGTGATTGGCGGTGCACGAGAGCACAGCAACATAGGGGAAGTTATGAGAGGTGCATGAAAACATAGCCATACGGGGAAGGTATGAGAGGTGCGCTAAAACACAGCAATATAGGAGAAAGTATGAGAGGTCTGCGAAAACACGGCGATATAGGGTGAGGTATGAAAGTTGCATGAATACACGTTGATATAGTGGAAGGTATGAAAGGTGCGTGAATACACGTTGATATAGGGGAAGGTATGAGATGTGCGCGAGAACATGGAGATATACGCAAAGCTATGAGAGGTGAGCAAAAACACAGCGATTTAGGAGAAGGTATGAGAGGTGCGCGAAAATACCACGATATGGGGGAAGCTATGCGAGGAGCGCGAAAACACAGAGATTTGGGGGAAGCTATGAGAGGTGCGCGAAAACATTGCAATATATGGAAAGCTATGAGAGGTTCGCGAATATACAGCGATAGAGGGGAGGGTACGGGAGGTGCGTGAAAACACGGCGATATAGGGGAAGGTATGAGAGGTGCGCGAAAGAACGGTGATATAGGGGAAGTAATGGGAGGTGCACGAAAACATGGCGATATACGTGAACGTATGAGAGGTGCGTGAAAACAAGTTGATACAGGGGAAGGTATGAGAGCTGAGCGAAAACTCAGCTAAAAAGGGGAAGCTATAAGAGGTGCGCGAAAACACAGTGATTTGGGGAAAACTATGAGAAGTGTGCGAACACAGAACAATATATGGAAAGCTATGAGAAGTGCACAAGAACACAGCGATACAGGGGATGCTATGAGAGGTACGCGATAACGCAGCGATATAGGGGAAGGTTTTGAGAGGTGCGCAAAAACACGGCGATATATGGGAAACTATGGGAGGTGCGTGAGACAGAGCGATATAGGGGAAGCTATGGGAGGTGCGCGAAAACACAGCGATATAGGGGAATGTATGGGAAGTGAGTGAAATCACAGCGATATAGGGGAAGGTATGAGAGGTGCGCGAAAACACAGTTATATAGGGAAAGGTATGGGAGGTGCACAAAAACAAGGTGATATACATTAAGGTATGAGAGGTGCGTGGAAACACGTCGATATAGGGGAAGGAATGAGAGATGAGGGAAAACTCAGCTAAAAAGGGGAAGGTATAATAGGTGCGCGAGAACACGGCGATATAGGTAAAGCTATGAGAGGTGAGCAAAAACACAGCGATATAGGGGACGATATGAGAGGTACGTGAAAACACAGCAATACAGGGGAAGCAACCAGAAGCGCGCGAAAACACAGCGATCAATGGGAAGCTATTTGAGGTGCACGAAAACAGAGAGAGAAAGGAGAAGGTATGAGAGGTGTGAGAAAACACAGCAATTTAAGGGAAGCTATGGGAGGTGCATGAAAGCACAGCGATATAGGAGAAGGTATGAGAGGTGAGCGAAAATAGAGCAATAGAGGGGAAGGTATGGGAGGTGCGCAAAATCACAGCGATATACGGGAAGGTATGAGAGGTGCGTGAAAACAGTGATATAGGGGAAGCTATGGAGGTGCGCAAAAACATGGCGATATGCGTGAAGGTATGAGAGGTCTGCGAAAACACGGCGATATAGGGGAAGGTATGAGAGGTGTGAGAAAACACAGCGATGTTGGGGAAGCTAATACCTTCTCCTATATCGCAATGTTTTCACACATCTCCCATAGGTTCCCCTATATCACTGTGTTTTCTCCCACCTTTGATACCGTCCCCTATATCGCTCTGTTATCTCTCACTTCCCATAGCTTCCCATATATTTCTGCGTTTTCGCGCACCTCCTATAGATTCCTCTATATCACTGTGTTTTCACGCACCTCTCATACCTTCCCCTATATCGTTGTGTTTTCGCGCAGCTCTCATACCTTCCCTATATTAGTGTGTTTTCATGCATCTTGCATATCTACCCCTATATCCCTGCGTTTTCACTCTCCGCTCATACCATCCTCTATATTGCTGAGTTTATGTGCACCTCTCATCGCTTCTCCGACATTGCTGTGTTTTCTCGCACCCCTCATACCTTCCCCTATATCGCTTTGTTATTGCGCACATCCCATAGCTTCCCATATATCGCTGCATTTTCGCGCACCTCCTATAGATTCCTCTATATCATTGTGTTTTTGCACACCTCTCATACCTCCCCCTATATCGCAGTGTCTTCGTGCACCACCCATACCTTCCATTATATCGCTCTGGTTTCGCGCACCTCCCATATATTACCCTACATCGCTGTGTTTTTGCACACCTCTAATACCTTCCCATATATCGCTGTGATTTCGTGCACCGCCCACACCTTGCCCTATAATTGCTGTGTTCTCGTACACCTCTCATAGCTTAACATATATTGCAATGTTTTCGTGCACCTCTCATAGATTTCCCTATATCGCTGTGTTTTTGCGCACCTCTCACAGCTAAGCCTATATCGTTGCATTTTCCCGCACCTCTCATAGCTTCATGTACATCGCCGTGTTTTCGTGCATCTCCCATAACTTCTCGAATATCATTGTGTTTTTGCACACCTCTCATACCTTCCCCTATATTGCTGTGTTTTCGCTCACCTCTTATAGCTTCCATATATATCGCCGTGTTTTCTTGCACCTCTCATGCCTTCCCTTTTATCGACGTGTTTTCACGCACCTCTCATAGCTTCACGTATATCGCTGTGTTTTCTCCCACTTCTAATACCGTCCCTTATATCGCTCTGTTATCGCTCACTTCCCATAGCTTCCCATATATCACTGCGTTTTCACACACCTCCTATAGATTCCTCTATATCACTGTGTTTTCGTGCACCTCTCAGACCTTCCCCTATATCGTTGTGTTTTCCCCCACCTCCCATAGCTTCCCCAATATCATTGTGTTTTTGCACACCTCTCATACCTTCCCCTATATTGCTGTGTTTTCACTCACCTCTTATAGTTTCCCCTATATCGCCGTGTTTTCTTGCACCTCTCATACCTTCCCCTATATCGACATGTTATCACGCACCTCTGATACCTTCACGTATATCGCCGTGTTTTTGCGTACCTCCCATACCTTCCCCTATATTGCTGTGTTGTCGCGTAACTCCCATAGCTTCCGCTATATCACTGTTTTCGTGCACCTCTTATAACTTCCCGTACATCGATGTGCTTTCGTACTCCTCTCATACTTTCTCCTATATTGCCGTGTTTTCATGCACCTCCCATAGCTTCCCCTATATCGCTGTTTTTCTCGCACCGCTCATAATTTCCCTTATATCGCTCTGTTATTGCGCACCTCCCATATCTTCCCATATATCGCTGCTTATTCGCGCACCTCCTATAGATTCCTCTATATCACTGTTTTCACACACCTCTCATACCTTTCCCTATATCGCCCTGTTTTCGTGCACTACCCATACCTTCCCCTATATCGCTGTGATTTTGCACAACTCTCATACCTTACCCTATATCGCTGTGTATTACGCACGTCTCATAGCTTCCCCAATATCATTGTGTTTTCACACACCTCTCAGACCTTCCCCTATATTGCTGTGTTTTCACCCACCTCCTATAGCTTCCCCTGTATCGCTGTGTTTTCACGCACGTCTCATCACTTCCCTTATATCTCTGTGATTTCATGCAACTCCCATAGCTTCCCCTATATCGCTGTGTTTTCGTGCTCCTTGCATATCTACCCTATGTCGTTTTGTTTTTGTGCACCTCTTATACCTGCCAGTATATCCATGTGTTTTCGCGCTCCTCTCATACCTTCCCCTATATCGCAGTGTTTTTCCTGACCTCTCATAGCTTTGCCATGTATCGCCGTGTTCTCGCACACCTCTCATAGCTTCCCCAATATGGCTGTGTTTTCGCACACCTCTCATACATTCCCCTGTATCGATGTGTTTTCACGAGTCTCCCATAGCTTCCCATTTTTCGCAGTGTTTTCGCGCACCTCTCATAGCTTCCCATATATTGCGATGTTTTCCCGCACCTCTCATCGTTTTCTCCAAATCAGTGTTTTTGCGCACCTCTCATAACTTCTCCTATATTGCTGTGTTTTCCTGCACCTCCCATAGTTTCCCCAATATGATTGTGTTTTCGCACACCTCTGATACCTTCCCCTATATCGCCGTGTTTTCATGCCCCTCTCACATCTTTCCCTATATCGCTGTGTTATCAAATAGCTTTCATGGCTTCCCATACATTGCTGTGTTTTCGCATACCTCCCACTGCTTCCGCTATATTGCTGTTTTAGCACACCTCTTATAGCTTGCCATATATGGCAATATTTTCGCACACCTCCCATAGATTCCCCAATATTGCTGTGTTTTCACGCACCACTTATACCTCCCCTGTATCGCTGTGCTTTCGCACACCTCACATAGCTTCCCTGATATCGCTGTGATTTTGCACACCTCCCGTAGCTTCCCCTATATCGCTGTGTTTTCATGCACCTCCCATAGGTTCCCCTACATCGCTGTGTTTTCGTGTGCCTATCATACCCTCCCCTGTGTTGCTGTGTTCTCGTGCACCTCTCATACCTTCCCCTGCATCGCTGTGTTTTCGCACACCTCCTATAGCTTCCCCCGTATCGCTGTGTTTTCGCGCACCTCCCATAGCTTCCTTAATATCATTGTGTTTTTTCACACCTCTGATACCTTCCCCTATATCGCTGGGTTTTCGCGCACCTCTTATAGCTTCCCCTATATCGTCGTGTTTTCGCGCATCTTCCCCTATATCGCTGTGTTATCGAGCAGCTCTCATACCTTCCCCTGTATCGCTGTGTTTTCGCACACCTCTCATAGCTTGCCATATATGGCGATGTTTTCGCACACCTCTCATAACTTCCCCTAGATCGCTGTGTTTTCGCGCACCTCACATAGCATCCCCTATATCGCCATGTTTTCGCACACCTCACATAGCTTCCCCTATATCGTTCTGTTATCGTGCACTTCCCATGGCTTCCCATATATCACTGTGTTTTCGCGCACCCCTCATACCTTCCCCTACATCGCTGTGTTTTCGCGTACCTCTCATAATTTCTCCCATAATGCCGCGTTTTCACGCAGCCCCCATAGCTTCCTCTATATCGCTGTGTTTTCTCGCACCTCTCATATCTTCCCCTATATCACTCTGTTTTCGCGCACCTCCCGTAGCTTCCCATTTTTTGTCTTGTTTTCGCGCACCTCTCATAGGTTTCCATATATTGCTGTGTCTTCATGCACCTCTCATACCTTCCCCTATATCGCTCTGTTTTCGTGCACCTCCCATAGCTTCCCATATGTCGCTGTGTTTTCACGCACCTCTCATACCTTCCACTATATCGCTGTGTTTTCATGCACCTCCCATAGGTTCCCCTACATCTCTGTGTTTTCATGTGCCTATCATACCTTGCCCTATATCACTGTGTTCTCGTGCACCTCTCATAGCTTTCCATATATTGCAATGTTTTCGTGCACCTCTCATAGCTTCCCCCAAATCGCTGTGTTTTCGAGCACCTCTCATAGCTTCCCCTATATCGCTGTGTTTTTGCTGACCTCTCACAGTTGTGCCTATATCGCCGTGTTTTTGCGCAACTCCCATACCTTCCCATAGATCACTATGCTTTCTCGCACCTCTGAAACTTTCCCCTATATTGCTGTGTTTTCGTGCACCTCCCATACCGTCCCATTATCGCTGTGTTTTCGCGCACTTCCCATAGCTTCCCCAATATGGCTGTGTTTTCGCACACCTCTCATAGCTTCTGCTATATTGCTGTGTTTTCCCGCACCTCAGATAGCTTCCCCAATATCAATGTGTTTTTGCACACCTCTGATACCTTCCCGTATATCGCTGTGTTTCGCTCACCTCTTACAGCTTCCCTTAGATCGCCGTGTTTTCGTGCACATCTCACATCTACCCCTATATCGCTGTGTTATCAAGCAGCTCTCATACCTTCCCTTATATTGCTGTGTTTTCGCATACCTCCCATAGCTTCCGCTTTCTCGCTGTTTTCGCAAACCTCTTATAGCTTCCCCTTGATCTCTTTGTTTTCACGCTCCTCACAGAGCTTCCCCTATATTGCCAGGTTTTCGTGCACCTCCCGTAGCTTCCCCTATATCACTGTGTCATCTCGAACCTCTGATACCTTCCCCTATATCACTCTGTTGTCGCACACCTCCTACGGCTTCCATATATCGCTGTGTTTTCTCGCAACTCTCATACCTTCTCCTATATCGCTCTGCTTTTCGTGCACCTCCCATAGCTTCCCATATACGCCTGTGTTTTCTTGCACCTCTCATAGCTTCCCCTGTATCGTTGTGTTTTCACGCACCCTCGCATGGCTTCCCCTATATCGTTCTGTTCTCGTGCACTTCCTATGGCTTCCCATATATCGCTGTGTTTTCGTGCACCACTCATACCTTCCCATAAATCGCTGTGTTTTCGTGCAGCTCTCATACTTTCTCCTATAACGCAGTGTTTTCACGCAACTACCATAGCTTCCACTATATCGCTGTGTTTCTGCGCACCTCTCATACCTTCCCCTATATCGCACTGTTTTTGCACACCTCTCGAACCTTCCCATATATTGCTGCGTTTTCACACACCTCTCATAGCATTCCCTATATCGCTATGTTTTCGCGCACCTCGTACACCTTCCCCTATGTCGTTGTGTTTTTGGTGCACCTCTCATACCGTCCCATATATCGCTCAGATAATGCTGCCCTCTCATAGCTTCCCCTTTGTCGCCATGCTTTCGCGCACCGCTCATGACTTCCCCTATATCGCTGTGTTTTCGTGCACCTCGCACAACTTCCGCGATATTGTTGAGTTTTTGCACTATCTCGATGTTTTCTCGCACACCACTCATCCCTTCCCCTATATCGCCGTGTTTTCACACACCTCTCATAGCTTCCATGTCATTGTGTTTTTGCGCACCTCTCATACCTTCCACAATATCGATGTGTTTTTGCGCACCTCTCGTAGCTTCCCCTGTATCGATGTGTTTTCGCACACCTCTCATACCTGCCCCTATAACACATTTTCTCACTGACATCTCATAGCTTCCCCAATATCGTTGTGTTTTCGCGCACATAGCATAACTTTCAATATATTGATGTGTTTTCGTGCACTGCTACCATCCCATACATCGCTGAGGTAACGCTCCCCTCTCATAGCTTCCTCTATATCACCGTGTTTTCGTGCACCTCTCATAGCTTCCCCTATATCGTTGTGTTTTCGCGCACCTCTCATAGCTTCCCCTATATCGATGTGTATTTGTGCACCTCTCATACCATCCCATATATCTCTGAGATTATGCTCCCCTCTCATAAATTCCTCTATATCGCCGTGTTTTCACGGACCTCCCATAGCTTCCACTATATCGCTGTTTTTGTGCACCTCTCATACCGTCCCATATATCGCTCAGATAACGCTCCCCTCTCATAGCTTCCCCTATGTCGCCGTGCTTTCGCGCACTGCTCATAGCTTCCCCTATAGCGCTGTGTTTTCACGCACCTCGCATACCTTCCACTATATCGTTGAGTTTTTGCACACCTCTCATAGCTTCCCCTATGTTGTTGTGTTTTTGTGCACCTCTCATACCTTCCACTATATCGATGTGTTTTTGCGCACCTCTCGTAGCTTCCCCTGTATCGATGTGTTTTCACGCACCTCTCATACCTCTCCATATAACGCGTTTTCTCGCCGACATCACATAGCTTCCCCAATATCGTTGTGTTTTCGCGCACATCGAATAACTTCCACTATATCGATGTGTTTTCGTGTACTTCTCATAGCTTCACCTATATCGCTGTGTTTTTGCTGACCTCTCACAGCTGTGCCTATATCGCTGTGTTTTCGCGCACCTTCCATAGCTTCCCCTGTATCACTGTGTTTTCGCGCACCTCTTGTAGCTTCCCCTATATCGCTGTGTTTTCGCGCACCTCTCATAGCTTCCCCTAGATCTCTTTGTTTCCACGCTCCTCACAGACCTTCCCCTACATTGCCAGGTTTTCGTGCACCTCCCATAGCTTCCCCTATATCGCTGTGTCTTCTCGAACCTCTGATATCTTCCCCTATATCACTCTGTTGTCGCACACCTCCCACGGCTTCCCATATATCGCTGTGTTTTCGTGCATCTCTCATACTTTCTCCTATATCGCCGTGATTTCTCGCAACTCTCATACCTTCCTCTATATCGCTCTGTTTCGTGCACCTCCCATAACTTCCCATATATGACTGTGTTTTCTTGCACCTCTCATAGCTTCCCCTATATCGCTATGTTTTCTGGCACCTCTCATAGCTTCCCCTGTATCGTTGTGTTTTCACGCACCTCGCATAGCTTCCCCTATATCGTTCTGTTCTCGTACACTGCCCATGGCTTCCCATATATCGCTGTATTTTCGTGCACCACTCATACCTTCCCCTACATCGCTGTGTTTTCGTGCAGCTCTCATACTTTCTCCTATAATGCAGTGTTTTCACGCACCTACCATACCTTCCCCTATATCACACTGTTTTTGCGCACGTCCCGTAGCGTCCCATATTTTGCTGCGTTTTCGCACACCTCTCATAGCATTCCCTATATCGCTATGTTTTCGCGCACCTCGCACACCTTCCCCTATGTCGTTGTGTTTTTGTGCACCTCTCATACCTTCCACTATATCGATGTGTTTTCGCGCACCTCTCATACCTGCCCCTATAACGAGTTTTCTCGCCGACCTCTCGTAGCTTCCCCTATATTGCTGTGTTTTCGCGCACCTTGCATAACTTCCACTATATCGAAGTGTTTCGCGCACTTCTCATAGTTCCCCTATATCGCTGTGTTTTTGCTGACCTCTCACAGCTGTGCCTATATTGCCGTTTTTGCGCACCTCCCTTAGCTTACACTATATCGCTAAGTTTTTGTGCTCCTCTCGTACCGTCCCATATATCGCTCAGATAATGCTCCCCTCTCATAGCTTCCCCTATGTCGCCGTGCTTTCACGCACCGCTCATAGCTTCCCCTATAGCGCTGTGTTTTTGTGCACCTCGCATACCTTCCGCTATATCGATGTGCTTTCACGCACCTCTCATAGCTTCCACTATGTCGTTGTGTTTTTGTGCACCTCTTATACTTTCCACTATATCGATTTGTTTTTGCGCACCTCTCGTAGCTTCCCCTGTATCAATGTGTTTTCGTGCACCTCTCATACCTGCCCCTATAACGAGTTTTCTCGCCGACCTCTCATAGCTTCCCCAATACCGTTGTGTTTTCGTGCACATCGCATAACTTCCACTACATCGATGTGTTTTCGCGCACTTCTCATAGCTTCACCTATATCGCTGTGTTTTTCCTGACCTCTCACAGCTGTGCCTATATCGCTGTGTTTTCGCGCACCTCCTATAGCTTCCCCTGTATCACTGTGTTTTCGCGCACCTCTCGTAGCTTCCCCTATATCGCTGTGTTTTTGCGCACCTCTCATAGCTTTCGTCAAATCGCTCTGCTTTTGCTGGCCTCTCACAGCTGTGCCTATATCACCGTGTTTTCGCGCACCTTCCATAGCTTCCACTATATTGCTGTGTTTTCTTGCACCTCTCATACCTTCCCCTCTGTCGCTCTGTTTTCGCGCACCTCCCATGGCTTCCCCTATATCGCTGTGTTTTTGTGCACCTCTCATACCTTCCCCTATATCGCTGAGATAACACTCCCCCTCATAGCTTCCCCTATATCGCCGTATTTTTGCGCATCTCTCATAGCTTCCCCTATAGCTGTGTTTTTGTGCACCTCGCATACCTTCCGCTATATCGTTGAGTTTTTGCCACCTCTCATACCTTCCACTATATCGATATGTTTGCACACCTCTGGTAGCTTCCCCTGTATCGATGTGTTCTTGTGCACCTCTCATCCCTTCCCCTATATCGCCGTTTTTTCACACACCTCTCATAGCTTCCCCTAGATCGCTGTGTTTTCACGCACCTCACATAGCGTCCCCTATGTCGCCGTGCTTTCACGCACCGCTCATAGCTTCCCCTATAGCGCAGTGTTTTCGCGCACCACGCATACCTTCCGCTATATCATTGAGTTTTTGCACACCTCTCATACATTCCACTATATCGATGTGCTCGCACACTTCTTGTAGCTTCCCCTGTATCGATGTGTTCTCGCGCACCTCTCATCCCTTCCCCTATATCGCCGTGTTTTCATGCACCTCTCATAGCTTCCCCTATGTCGTTGTGTTTTTGTGCACCTCTCATATCTTCCACTATATCGATGTGTTTTTGCGCACCTCTCGTAGCTTCCCCTGCATCGATGTGTTTTCGCGCACCTCTCATACCTGCTCCTATAACGCGTTTTCTCGCCGACCTCACATAGCTTCCCCTATATCGCTGTGTTTTCGTGCACATCGTATAACTTCCACTATATCGATGTGTTTTCGCACACTTCTCATAGCTTCACCTATATCGCTGTGTTTTTGCTGATCTCTCACAGCTGTGCCTATATCGCTGTGTTTTCGCGCACCTCCCATAGCTTCCCCTGTATCACTGTGTTTTCGCGCACCTCTCATAGCTTCCCCTATATCGCTGTGTTTTTGTGCACCTCTTATACTTTCCACTATATCGATGTGTTTTTGCGCACCTCTCGTAGCTTCCCCTGTATCAATATGTTTTCGTGCACCTCTCATACCTGCCCCTATAACGAGTTTTCTCGCCGACCTCTCATAGCTTCCCCAATACTGATGTGTTTTCGCGCACCTCTCATAGCTTCCCCTATATCGATGTGTATTTGTGCACCTCTCATACCATCCCATATATCTCTGAGATTATGCTCCCCTCTCATAAATTCCTCTATATCGCCGTGTTTTCACGGACCTCCCATAGCTTCCACTATATCGCTGTTTTTGTGCACCTCTCATACCGTCCCATATATCGCTCAGATAACGCTCCCCTCTCATAGCTTCCCCTATGTCGCCGTGCTTTCGCGCACTGCTCATAGCTTCCCCTATAGCGCTGTGTTTTCACGCACCTCGCATACCTTCCACTATATCGTTGAGTTTTTGCACACCTCTCATAGCTTCCCCTATGTTGTTGTGTTTTTGTGCACCTCTCATACCTTCCACTATATCGATGTGTTTTTGCGCACCTCTCGTAGCTTCCCCTGTATCGATGTGTTTTCACGCACCTCTCATACCTCTCCATATAACGCGTTTTCTCGCCGACATCACATAGCTTCCCCAATATCGTTGTGTTTTCGCGCACATCGAATAACTTCCACTATATCGATGTGTTTTCGTGTACTTCTCATAGCTTCACCTATATCGCTGTGTTTTTGCTGACCTCTCACAGCTGTGCCTATATCGCTGTGTTTTCGCGCACCTTCCATAGCTTCCCCTGTATCACTGTGTTTTCGCGCACCTCTTGTAGCTTCCCCTATATCGCTGTGTTTTCGCGCACCTCTCATAGCTTCCCCTAGATCTCTTTGTTTCCACGCTCCTCACAGACCTTCCCCTACATTGCCAGGTTTTCGTGCACCTCCCATAGCTTCCCCTATATCGCTGTGTCTTCTCGAACCTCTGATATCTTCCCCTATATCACTCTGTTGTCGCACACCTCCCACGGCTTCCCATATATCGCTGTGTTTTCGTGCATCTCTCATACTTTCTCCTATATCGCCGTGATTTCTCGCAACTCTCATACCTTCCTCTATATCGCTCTGTTTTCGTGCACCTCCCATAACTTCCCATATATGACTGTGTTTTCTTGCACCTCTCATAGCTTCCCCTATATCGCTATGTTTTCTGGCACCTCTCATAGCTTCCCCTGTATCGTTGTGTTTTCACGCACCTCGCATAGCTTCCCCTATATCGTTCTGTTCTCGTACACTGCCCATGGCTTCCCATATATCGCTGTATTTTCGTGCACCACTCATACCTTCCCCTACATCGCTGTGTTTTCGTGCAGCTCTCATACTTTCTCCTATAATGCAGTGTTTTCACGCACCTACCATACCTTCCCCTATATCACACTGTTTTTGCGCACGTCCCGTAGCGTCCCATATTTTGCTGCGTTTTCGCACACCTCTCATAGCATTCCCTATATCGCTATGTTTTCGCGCACCTCGCACACCTTCCCCTATGTCGTTGTGTTTTTGTGCACCTCTCATACCTTCCACTATATCGATGTGTTTTCGCGCACCTCTCATACCTGCCCCTATAACGAGTTTTCTCGCCGACCTCTCGTAGCTTCCCCTATATTGCTGTGTTTTCGCGCACCTTGCATAACTTCCACTATATCGAAGTGTTTCGCGCACTTCTCATAGTTCCCCTATATCGCTGTGTTTTTGCTGACCTCTCACAGCTGTGCCTATATTGCCGTTTTTGCGCACCTCCCTTAGCTTACACTATATCGCTAAGTTTTTGTGCTCCTCTCGTACCGTCCCATATATCGCTCAGATAATGCTCCCCTCTCATAGCTTCCCCTATGTCGCCGTGCTTTCACGCACCGCTCATAGCTTCCCCTATAGCGCTGTGTTTTTGTGCACCTCGCATACCTTCCGCTATATCGATGTGCTTTCACGCACCTCTCATAGCTTCCACTATGTCGTTGTGTTTTTGTGCACCTCTTATACTTTCCACTATATCGATTTGTTTTTGCGCACCTCTCGTAGCTTCCCCTGTATCAATGTGTTTTCGTGCACCTCTCATACCTGCCCCTATAACGAGTTTTCTCGCCGACCTCTCATAGCTTCCCCAATACCGTTGTGTTTTCGTGCACATCGCATAACTTCCACTACATCGATGTGTTTTCGCGCACTTCTCATAGCTTCACCTATATCGCTGTGTTTTTCCTGACCTCTCACAGCTGTGCCTATATCGCTGTGTTTTCGCGCACCTCCTATAGCTTCCCCTGTATCACTGTGTTTTCGCGCACCTCTCGTAGCTTCCCCTATATCGCTGTGTTTTTGCGCACCTCTCATAGCTTTCGTCAAATCGCTCTGCTTTTGCTGGCCTCTCACAGCTGTGCCTATATCACCGTGTTTTCGCGCACCTTCCATAGCTTCCACTATATTGCTGTGTTTTCTTGCACCTCTCATACCTTCCCCTCTGTCGCTCTGTTTTCGCGCACCTCCCATGGCTTCCCCTATATCGCTGTGTTTTTGTGCACCTCTCATACCTTCCCCTATATCGCTGAGATAACACTCCCCCTCATAGCTTCCCCTATATCGCCGTATTTTTGCGCATCTCTCATAGCTTCCCCTATAGCTGTGTTTTTGTGCACCTCGCATACCTTCCGCTATATCGTTGAGTTTTTGCCACCTCTCATACCTTCCACTATATCGATATGTTTGCACACCTCTGGTAGCTTCCCCTGTATCGATGTGTTCTTGTGCACCTCTCATCCCTTCCCCTATATCGCCGTTTTTTCACACACCTCTCATAGCTTCCCCTAGATCGCTGTGTTTTCACGCACCTCACATAGCGTCCCCTATGTCGCCGTGCTTTCACGCACCGCTCATAGCTTCCCCTATAGCGCAGTGTTTTCGCGCACCACGCATACCTTCCGCTATATCATTGAGTTTTTGCACACCTCTCATACATTCCACTATATCGATGTGCTCGCACACTTCTTGTAGCTTCCCCTGTATCGATGTGTTCTCGCGCACCTCTCATCCCTTCCCCTATATCGCCGTGTTTTCATGCACCTCTCATAGCTTCCCCTATGTCGTTGTGTTTTTGTGCACCTCTCATATCTTCCACTATATCGATGTGTTTTTGCGCACCTCTCGTAGCTTCCCCTGCATCGATGTGTTTTCGCGCACCTCTCATACCTGCTCCTATAACGCGTTTTCTCGCCGACCTCACATAGCTTCCCCTATATCGCTGTGTTTTCGTGCACATCGTATAACTTCCACTATATCGATGTGTTTTCGCACACTTCTCATAGCTTCACCTATATCGCTGTGTTTTTTGCTGATCTCTCACAGCTGTGCCTATATCGCTGTGTTTTCGCGCACCTCCCATAGCTTCCCCTGTATCACTGTGTTTTCGCGCACCTCTCATAGCTTCCCCTATATCGCTGTGTTTTTGTGCACCTCTTATACTTTCCACTATATCGATGTGTTTTTGCGCACCTCTCGTAGCTTCCCTGTATCAATATGTTTTCGTGCACCTCTCATACCTGCCCCTATAACGAGTTTTCTCGCCGACCTCTCATAGCTTCCCCAATACTGATGTGTTTTCGCGCACCTCTCATAGCTTCCCCTATATCGATGTGTATTTGTGCACCTCTCATACCATCCCATATATCTCTGAGATTATGCTCCCCTCTCATAAATTCCTCTATATCGCCGTGTTTTCACGGACCTCCCATAGCTTCCACTATATCGCTGTTTTTGTGCACCTCTCATACCGTCCCATATATCGCTCAGATAACGCTCCCCTCTCATAGCTTCCCCTATGTCGCCGTGCTTTCGCGCACTGCTCATAGCTTCCCCTATAGCGCTGTGTTTTCACGCACCTCGCATACCTTCCACTATATCGTTGAGTTTTTGCACACCTCTCATAGCTTCCCCTATGTTGTTGTGTTTTTGTGCACCTCTCATACCTTCCACTATATCGATGTGTTTTTGCGCACCTCTCGTAGCTTCCCCTGTATCAATATGTTTTCCGTGCACCTCTCATACCTGCCCCTATAACGAGTTTTCTCGCCGACCTCTCATAGCTTCCCCAATACTGATGTGTTTTCGCGCACTTCTCATAGCTTCACCTATATCGCTGTGTTTTTCCTGACCTCTCACAGCTGTGCCTATATCGCTGTGTTTTCGCGCACCTCCCATAGCTTCCCCTGTATCACTGTGTTTTCGCGCACCTCTCGTAGCTTCCCCTATATCGCTGTGTTTTCGCGCACCTCTCATAGCTTTCGTCAAATCGCTGTGTTTTTGCTGGCCTCTCACAGCTGTGCCTATATCGCTGTGTTTTCGCGCACCTTCCATAGCTTCCACTATATTGCTCTGTTTTCGCGCACCTCTCATACCTTCCCCTATATCGCTCAGATAACGCTTCCCTCTCATAGCTTCCCCTATATCGCCGTATTTTCGCGCATCTCTCATCGCTTCCCCTATAGCTGTGTTTTTGTGCACCTCGCATACCTTCCGCTATATCGTTGAGTTTTTGCCACCTCTCATACCTTCTACTATATCGATATGTTTGCGCACCTCTGGTAGCTTCCACTGTATCGATGTGTTCTTGCGCACCTCTCATCCCTTCCCCTATATCGCCATTTTTTCACACACCTCTCATAGCTTCCCCTAGATCGCTGTGTTTTCACGCACCTCACATAGCGTCCCCTATGTCGCCGTGTTTTCGCGCACCGCTCATATCTTCTCCTATAGTGCTGTGTTTTCACGCACCTCGCATACCTTCCGCTATATCGTTGAGTTTTTGCACACCTCTCATACCTTCCACTATATCGATGTGCTCGCGCACCTCTCATAGCTTCCCCTATATTGCCGTGTTTTCACGCACCTCTCATAGCTTCCCCCATGTCGTTGTGTTTTTGTGCACCTCTCATACCTACCACTACATCAGTGTGGTTTTGCGCACCTCTTGTAGCTTCCCTGTATCGATGTGTTTTCGCGCACCTCTCATACCTGTCTCTATAATGCGTTTTCTCGCCGACCTCTTATAGCTTCACCAGTATCGTTGTGTTTTCACGCACATCGCATAACTTCCACTATATCGATGTGTTTTCGCGCACTTCTCATACCATCCCATACATCGCTGAGATAACGCTCCCCTCTCATAGCTTCCACTATATTACCGTGTTTTCGTGCGCCGCTCATAGCTTCCCCTATATCGTTGTGTTTTCGCGCACCTCTCATAGCTTCCCCTACATCGATGTGTATTTGTGTACCTCTCATACCGTCCCATATATCGCTGAGATTATGCTCCCCTCTCATAAATTCCCCTATATCGCCATGTTTTCGCGCATCTCCCATAGCTTCCACTATATCGCTAAGTTTTTGTGCACCTCTCATACCGTCCCATATATCACTCAGATAACACTCCCCTGTCATAGCTTCCCCTATGTCGCCGTGCTATCGCGCACCGCTCATAGCTTCCCCTATAGCGTTGTGTTTTCGTGCACCTCGCATACCTTCAGCTATGTCATCATGTTTTCACGCACCTCTCACAGTTTCCCCTATGTTGTTGTGTTTTTGTGCACCTCTCATACCTTCCACTATATCAATGTGTTTTTGCGCACCTCTCGTAGCATCCCCTGTATCGATGTGTTTTCGCGTACCTCTCATACCTGCCCCTATAACGCGTTTTCTCGCCAACCTTTCATAGCTTCCCCAACATCATTGTGTTTTCGCGCACCTCCCATAACTTCCACTATATTGCTGTATTTTCTTGCACCTCTCATATAATCCCATATATCGCTGAGATAGCGCTCCCCTCTCATAGCTTCCCCTATATCACCGTGTTTTCGTGCACCTCTCAGCTTCCACTATATCGTTGTGTTTTCGCGCACCTCTCATAGCTTCCCCTATATTGCTGTGTATTTGTGCACCTCTCATACCGTCCCATATGTCGCTGAGATTATGCTCCCCGTCATAAATTCCCCTATATCGTCGTGTTTTCGCGCACCTCCCATAGCTTCCACTATATCGCTAAGTTTTTGTGCACCTCTCATACCGTCCCATATATCGCTCAGATAACGCTCCCCTCTCATAGCTTCCCCTATGTCGCCGTGCTTTCACGCACCGCTCATAGCTTCCCCTACAGTGCAGTGTTTTCGCGCACCACGCATACCTTCCGCTATATCGTTGAGTTTTTGCACACCTCTCATACATTCCACTATATCGATGTGCTCGCACACCTCTTGTAGCTTCCCCTGTATCGATGTGTTCTCACGCACCACTCATCCCTTCCCCTATATCACCGTGTTTTCATGCACCTCTCATAGCTTCCCCTATGTCGTTGTGTTTTTGTGCACCTCTCATATCTTCCACTATATCGATGTGCTTTTGCGCACCTCTCGTAGCTTCCCCTGCATCGATGTGCTTTCGCGCACCTCTCATACCTGCCCTTAAACGCGTTTTCTCGCCGACCTCACATAGCTTCCCCTATATCGCTGTGTTTTCGTGCACATCGCATAACTTCCACTATATCGATGTGTTTTCGCGCACTTCTCATAGCTTCACCTATATCGCTGTGTTTTTGCTGATCTCTCACAGCTGTGCCTATATCGCTGTGTTTTCGCGCACCTCCCATAGCTTCCCCTGTATCACTGTGTTTTCGCGCACCTCTCATAGCTTCCCCTATATCGCTGTGTTTTTGTGCACCTCTTGTAGCTTTCGTGAAATTGCTGTGATTTTAGGTACCTCTCATACCTTCCCCTCTGTCTCTCTGTTTTTGCGCAAATCCCATAGCTTCCCCTATATCGCTTTGTTTTTGTGCACCTCTCATACCGTCCCATATATCGCTCAGATAACGCTCCCCTCTCATATCTTCCCTTATATCGCCGTATATTCACGCACCTCTCATAGCTTCACTTATAGCTGTGTTTTCGCGCACCTTGTATACCTTCTGCTTTATCGTTGAGGTTTTCCCACCTCTCATACCTTCCACTATATCGATATGTTTGGGCACCTTTGGTAGCTTTCCCTGTATCGATGTTTTCTCGCGCACCTCTCATTCCATCCCCTATATCGCCGTGTTTTCACACACCTCTCATAGCTTCCCCTATATCACTGTGTTATCGCGCACCTTGCACATTTTCCCCTATGTTCTTGTGTTTTTGTGCACCTCTCATACCTTCCACTATATCGATGTGTTTTTGCGCACCTATCGTAGCTCCCCGTATCGATGTGTTTTCGCGCACCTCCCATAACTTCCCATATATCACTGTGTTTTCGCGCACCTTGCATAGCTTCGCCTATATCGTTGTGTTTTCGCACACCTCTCATAGCTGTCGTCAGATCGCTGTGTTTTTGGGTACCTATCATAGCTTCCCCTACATCTCTGTTTTTTTGCACATTTCTCATACATTCTTCTATATCGCCGTCTTTTCATGCACCTCCCATAGATTCCACTATATTGCTGTGTTTTCTTGCACCTCTCATACCTTCCCCTATGTCGCTCGATTTTCGTGCACCTCCCATAGCTTCCCATATATTGCTGTGTTTCGCGCACCTCTCATACCTTCCACTATATCGTTGTGTTTTCGCACACCTCTCGAAGCTTCCCTTATATCGATGTGTTTTCACGCACCTCTCATAACTTCCCCTATATCGCTGTGTTTTCTTGCACCTCCCATAGGTTCCCCTCCATCGTTGTGTTTTCGCGTGCCTATCATACCCTCCCCTGTGTTGATGTTTTCTCGTGCACCTCTCTTAGCTTTCCATATATTGCCATGATTTCGCACACCTCTCATAGATTCCCCTATATCGCCGTGTTTTCGCAAACCTCGCATAGCTTCCCCTATATTGCAGTGCTTTTGCTGACCTCTCATAGCTTCTCCAATATCGCTGTGTTTTCCCGCACTCCCATAGCTTCCCCAATATCATTGTGTTTTCGCGCACCTCTGATACCTTCCCCTGTTTCGCTGTGTTTTCGCGCACCTCTTATAGCTTCCCCAATATCGTCGTGTTTTCGCGCACTTCTCATAGCTTGCCATATATGGCGATGTTTTCGCACACCTCTCATAACTTCCCATAGATCTCTGTGTTTTCGCGCACCTCACTTAGCGTCCCCTATATCGCCATGTTTTCGCACACCTCCCATAGCTTCCCTTATATTGCTGTGTTCTCTCACTCCTCTGATACCTTCCCCAATATCGCTCTGTTGTCGTGCACTTCTCATGGCTTCCCAATATCGTTGTGTTTTCGTGCACCACTCATGCCTCCACCTACATCGCTGTGCTTTCTTGCACATCTGATACTTTCTCCTATAACGCCGTGTTTTCACGCACCTACCATAGCTTCCACTATATCGCTGTGTTTTCTCACACCTCTCATCCCTTCCCCTATATCGCCCTGCTTTCGCTTCCCATATATGGCTGCGTTTTTGCGCACCTCCCATAGCTTCCCCTATATCGTTGTTTTTGTGCACCTCTCATAGCTTCCCCTATATCGACGTGTTTTCACACACCTCTCATACCTTCACATATATCACTGTGTTTTCGCGCACCTCTCATACCTTCCCCTATATCGTTGTGTTTTCGCGCACCTCGCATATCTTCCCCGTATGACTGTGTTTTCATGCACCTCCCATAACTTCCCTTATGTCGCTGTGCTCTCGTGCACCTCTCATCACTTCCCATATATTGCTCTGCTTTAACACACCTCCCAAAGCTTCCCCTACATTGCTGTGTTTTTGTGCACCTCTCATACCTTCCACCATATCACACTGCTTTCACGCACCTCCCTTAATTCCACATATATCACCGTATTTTCACGCACCACCCATATCTTCCATGCACATAAACATGGCGATATAGGGGAAGCTCTGTGAGGAGCGAGAAAACACAGCGATCTAGGGGAAGCTATGAGAGCTGCTTGATAACACAGCGATATAGGGGTAGATGTGAGAGGTGCGCGAAAACATGGCGATATAGGGGAAGTTATCTGAGGTGTGCGAAAACAGAATGATATTGGGGAAGCTATGTGAGGTACAGGAAAACACAGCAATATAGGAGAAGCGATGAGAGGTGCGCGAAAACATAGCAATATATGGGAAGCTATGAGAGGTGTGCGAAAACAGAGCGATGTAGGGGAAGGTATGAGTGGTGCACAAAAACACAGCGATATATGG